>NC_142679.1:11718795-11886295 GCF_964200805.1 Pocillopora damicornis | reverse complement strand
CCGATTTACAAGACACAATTAAATTTTACAAAACAGGCATTTAAATTCTGCTAGAACCAGTGGAGAAAATGTCTATACTGAGTCAGGTAAAGTTTATCCAAAATCAGGCACCTCAAGAGAACTCTGATGATCTAGAGAGGGCTTCTTCTAGGACAGAGTTTACATAAATAATGAAAGGACCACACCGATGAGAGAACCTTTTTGGAGCTAACCTGAATTATCTTGGCTCTAAATTAGAAATAGAAGTTACGTACCAGGATCGGCGACTTTGCCGGCTGACTTTGGATCACTATAGTGAGACACAATTCTTTTATCATTTGTCAGCTGGACATCTTGTTCACCTCCTTTGTTGCTGAAATAAAACCGCACAAACAAACAGACAAATAAAGGTCGCGAGACTTTTCAAGATTTAGCTCATAAAGTGCTTGACAGAGACAAGTACTTCGCACATTAATAACTACTTGACACCGTTGCAACTACAATAAACGCTTCTGTTCTCTGAAAGAAAATGAAAGTTACGTTGAATTTGATTTCTTGCGACAAAGCGTGCGCCCTTGGCCTTCAAATTGCCCATATTTACCTTTATTTTACATTTTTTGTTGTTTCGTTGGGCGTTTTTTGCTAAACTAATTTCCTTTCACAAATACACCATTAAATCTTCCCAGTATTTAATCAATGTTTCTGTTGTTGGGAACGAGAAAGTAGAGACACAAGTACAGTTCTATGTGCTTATAGTGTCAAAACAAGCACCTAAAACGGTACTGAGGACAGTTAACATTTTCACCATCCTGACAAGTTCTGCAACGGGAATAATACCAACTGTAGTGTTTATTTCATGTACACCGCTGGTCACTAACAGGTTTCACCTGGCTCACCTGAGAACATTTTTGCGTTCCACAAGAGCGATCTGTTCGTGATCAGTGAACAGTATCATGTGGTGTGGAGTAGGCATGTCTATGTTGGGGAGAATTCCTTTGGTTACAGCCGGGACTTGTGGTAGGATACCATGATACACTAATAAGTCATCCACTAGCAGCTAACAAAAACAACAACAACAACAAAAACAACAAATTAAGATCAAGAATTCCTTTGATTACAGCCGGGACTTGTGGTAGGATACCATGATACACTAATAAGTCATCCACTAGCAGCTAACAAAACAACAACAACAACAAATTCAGATGAAGAATTCTTTTGGTTACAGCCGGGACTTATGCTAGGATACCATGATTCACTAACAAGTCATCCACTGACAGCTAACAAAACAACTACAACAAAACAACAACAACAACAAATTCAGATCAAGAATTCCTTTGGTTACAGCCGGGACTTCTGATAGGATACCATGATTCACTAACAAGTCATCCACTATCAGCTAACAAAACAACAACAAAAACAAATTTAGATAAAGCAGATACGACAGGGATTTTAAGATTCCTAGCCACGTACGACCAGGCGAATAGTATTTCCCAAAACTGAAACACTGTGCACAAAAACGGGGTATTCATATTCTTCGGAGTTTATAAAATTCTATGACTTGACCCGTTACATTTTTAATGATTTCCATTACCCGGTATTTTGTTCCCTTCTCCCCACATTTTATTCCATTTCCATGACTTTCTATCACCCACGTCTCATTCATACATTTTCTGATCTTAAAGTAAGAAAACGGAAATTCTTGACTTTCCCAGGCTCTCCCACGACCCTCGGAACCCTGAAAATCCAGAGCTGGTACAAATGACCAAACTTGTGCCAGTATTCTTCCTTGGTCAAAATTTCTGAGCAAATGCAACTTAAGCTATGCATTTCGCCGTTACTGTCATTCCTTGGTAATGCGTACCAGCGAACGGCTGGAACTTGAAAAATACCAGAAGGCAAATTCGCGACTAGAGAAAACAAATGTGAAACCATGACCGCTTTGTATCGGCCTATGGTATAATTGGAATGATACTCATATTCTAACAGTGTGATTATAAGTCTTACCCAAAACTGCTGAACTCCCCGGATCGGCGTTTTGCTGTAATTCCAAATTTTTACCATGGAAACTGTCACGGGCTCATCAAACACCACATAAATCAAATTGATCTAAAAAACGAAGATCAGAAAACTTTTTAAAAGCTACGTGTAGAATATACACACATGGTGTCAGATAATCATCACTATAGGTATCGTATTTTCTTAACAAGTTTTTTTCCTAGTTGAGTATCGTTTCGGAATCCTTTACTAAACATTATTCAGTAAGCTGTCGTAAACATTTCTTAACTGCATTTATTTGGCTTTCGTTCGTTCCATAAATAGAAACTTGTGCCACGTTCTTTATAATGAGACGCAATAATAAAGCCAGTTTGCGACTTTGCCTCTCAGGATTTCACGCACCGAAGTCCGGTTACATCCATGTATCTACTTCGGGAGTTCTCATCTGCCCATTGCTCTTAAGTGTGTGACACTTAACAAATAATACAAACGGTCCTCACCAATCCCGGTAAGATAGGAACTAACCACATGTGTCGTCCATCGTAAGTGTCATTCACACCGTCTATCAACTTGTCAGGAGTTATTATATCATCTACTACTCCTGGTAAAACGTTCACACTGTGAGGATGTGCGGTTATGTTGTTTTCCGTAAGGCGTAGTCTGTAGCCATTTTCATCGTAAAATTCAAGGCCGTTAAGACCGACGTAGTAAGGATCACCCCAAGTGGAAAACAGTTGAAACTGAAATACGACTGGTAACAAGTGAAGGAGAAGTAATTCACAGGCAGTAATCTATTTTGTCCTATTAATATTGAGACAAAATTGTGTTTTACCCGAAAAAAAGGTCCATGTTCACTAACTCGGTTATTACTGGGAAGGGGTAGCGAAGTGGCGTATGATATTAAAACGTTTCCGTTATTGTTGCACTTTCAGAAAACTGAACAGTAAAAACTGTACTTAAGTAAGGAATAGTTGATTTACCTAATAGTTGAGCATTGAAACATTTCGAAGATGTTTCGGTTTGTGGAAGATAAGAGCAAATTTGTCTCAAATTTACCTGAACGAACTGGTTGAAACAAAACCGCGCAAAGCAAGACACTATTGGAAATCGTAATGTTACTGACAAAAAGTCTCCTGCTTTGAAGCTAATGATATAGAGAAAATGCCATTATACTGACAAACAAGTTTTCTTAAGTTAGCGGAAAAAATTGTCAATCTATTGTTTTGAAATACTTATTGTTTCATCAGTCTATGTACTAGAAGGATAAAGCCACAAGGCATTAACGTTGGTTCATAGTCTGGCATAAACTTTTTCAAATTCACCCTGCTTTCAGGTCTAAAACAGAATAAGTCAGAGTAAGATCACAAAATAGGAAACACATTGAACGTAAATAACAACGCTTCGAAATCAAGTAATGACTGCGTATCCCGCTTATCTTGCTTCGATAAGTTTTAGTTTGGGTTAAAAATTCGGTGCATATAATGAATAGTTATCGATCATTCAAAAGAGCATGAGGTCACTGCAGATAAGCTTTGGCGTCGATAAGTTTCAGTTTGGGTGAAACCTTCGGTGCATATAACGAATAGTAATCGATCTTTCGAAAGAGTATGAGGTCACTGTAGGTAAGCTTTGGCGTCGGTTGTTAATACATCCTTTAACTACATAACATTTCTAAAGATAACAGTGGCATCATTTCAACTAAATCAGTAGGAATGACGAAGGTGAAAAACAACCATTTACTGCGCACGGTATGAAAACAGCTACAACAACAGACCATCAAACAGTAAACGTCGGAAACAAAAGACACTTAACAATGCATTACGCCTCGTTACTTTCACACCGTTTAAAAAGCAGATTCTTTTACAGTGGCAAAGAAACTATAACTGCACCTGCGTTCCACGTCCTTGGTCGAAGTACCATGCACTGCATATCCTCTTGTCGTTTTAATAAAGAAAACATCCTACCCATGATCGAAAAATTAAATGCATATTATCCGGCCCTGAAAAATAAATGTAATTCAGATATAAAGATGTTATACGAAAGAATGTCCATAAATATTGTGGAAATGTGTTCCGTATTAGACAATCGGTTCACCTTTTCTCAAAAGAAATCCTTCAGGTGGTGAAATATTCCTATCATCGAGCTTAACGTGAACTTGTTTGGCCTGTGAACAATAACGGTGAAATAAAGTTACAAAATAGCAATCACAGACTTCATGAGATTAAATAAAAAACTTGGTATAGAGAGACACTTGACTTCCCAACACTCAGTCTTTTCAATGTCTCAAGTACTAAGAAGCTTGTTATATTCTTCTACTCCTTCAGTTCTTTCTCTTGCTTTACAATGCATCGTATCTTACCTTCAACATGCTGTATGAAAGAGGAATGGATTCTTGATAAGGTCCCAGAAGTTCGATTCCAGTGAGTCCCATGTGGTACGGATCTCCCCACGTCGAGACAAAATTGAACTGAAGAACTAATCAAACTAAAACAGAAATAACACCCAAGTGATTTTTACGTTTAACTGACGTTTCAACGGGAAAGTGCTGGGTCTAGACACCCTGTCATGTCGATCTGTTTCGTACCGTGTGTGTACATAACTAAAGAAAAACAGACTCCTAGCAGTTTAACTATACTTTAAAACATACCTCGACCCTCTAGGAAGTCAGCAGAACTGTCTGGTATATCTTCTGTTAATTCAGAAAATTAGAAGAGGAATCACTTCAAAGAAGTATGTTTTGGATTAACCAACGTTGCAGACAATCTATAAAAAGTTATGAGACGACTAACCTCCAGAAATAAGTTCTGAAGCGGGTTCTGATTTCTTTGTATGCTGTTTGGCCGATGTAAGCGGTCGATCTCCACTTGTCTTTCAGAAAACAGAGAAACACACAAATTAATATGAACAGCCGTTTCAGTTCAAGGTGCATCAGCAAAGTAAGTGAGGTAGAGGACTTATATCTTATATTCCAACGATAAATTTTTATACAGGGGAATGGGGTGGTGAACATCATTATTTTATCGCGACTGATAAAAAAAAGATACAACATCTCTGCACCTAAACAATTTCTTTAATTGTAAGCGCAGCCCTTTTTATATAATCAAGAAGCCACAAACGTGAAAATAACTATATCGTTCATACGTAAGGCTTCTTTCTGGAGGAATTTTTTTTTGCCCGCAGACAGACGTGGGGAGTTCAACACATCGGACTACATGACAACAGATCTAATCAATAGTGCATGTCTAACCCTTTCCTTTGCCTGATCAGCAGTGGACGGCTGTTCAAAGTAACAGCTCCCTAGTAATTCGTCTTCGTCCTCCTCGTCTCCCTCATACGTCTGATCATACTGAGCCATGGCTTCTTGTATGTCTTCGTCCATCGTGAACATAACTGTCTGTTAAAAGGCACAGAGAGAAATTACAGAACACAACTACCTGAAGTTTAGGAGGAGGGTAGTACGTCTACTGAAAAGTAATACTTAGCATTTTTGTACCTTGTGTGATATTTTGTCTGAGAATACAATTTCACGAGTAAATTATAAGTGTAAGGGGAGGCATGTATGTTTCATAGGACTGTGACGAAAGGCTTCATGTTGGTAGCTCTCTCGGGGGAGACAGCGTCGTGAACTTGAAACTGTGGAATGCGTTACCATTTGACATAAGAAGTGCCAGCACAGTTAGTATTTTTAAAGCCAAGCTAAAAAGTCACCTTTTCCGTCATGCATTGTTATCATAGTTGTTTTTATTATTGTGAGTTTATTTTTGATAGTAATTTTAGCTTTTTAAATTATTGTAAGTTTACTCTTAATTGTAATTTTAGCTTTTTAGCCTTTTTATTTCGTTTTTAATCTTGTCATGCGCATTTGAACATGTATGGAATTTGCGCATTTATTCGAGCAACTCAACGCAACTGAAAAGCTTGCCTTCCCAAATGATTAGCTTTGCCAACAATGCTTTGGTAGTAAGATGGCTTTTTGTATTTTCCAATATCAAAATTATATAACCGTTGAAATAAAACCACTACAAGAAATTAAAAATGATAAAACTTTTAAATTAGTTGGTTTTTATACCAGCTGGTTGTTTACTTACGTTGCCAAAGGTATAATCAGCTCTAAGGACATCACTAGCTCTGCAGTTTAAAGGAACGCACTCACGGTCACAAAAAAAGATCATTTACTTCCAGAGGTGTAATCAATTGGGCACTTCTCGATCAATATTCGTAAAATATAAATCAAAGTTATCTCAACGGCCAATGACTGAAAACATGACTGAACTGTTTAAAACAGGGAAGTTTGTCAGTGATCAGATCGCGATTGGTTAATCTATGAATCTGAACTGCTGAGAGGGTAAGTGTTTTAAAACAAAAATTGCCTTGGAAGAGGAGATAGAAGGATGCAACAAACCATAAAGAACAAATCGGGGTCGTTGTAACTTAGTCACAGACAGCGTAATCATAGACAGATCTGTGTTTATGTTTTGTTTCTCCCTTTTGTCACACGAAATAGACAAAGCTGAACAAGTCTTCACTGTAAAACACACAAATAGTTGTCTAACACAAACGAAGAGCACACAGTACCGTGCTATTTCTCCTTGATGATGCCAGATTATAACGCACTAGTAGACTGAATACTCTCCACTTCAGACGACTTTTGTCTGTGCCCAGCAACTCTAACAGTAATATCCGGGATCATAGATATTCTTGCCTACGAACAGGCGCTCATCATTGGCCAATCAGTATGCACTTTTGTTTTGGCCGCGCGAGAAGTATGGGGCCCGGAGCAACGCAAGCTGGGGAGAGCTCTGCAAGGGGTCTGGAACTTATAAAAGAGAGCTCAAGCAACCAACGTTTTGAGACGCAAACGGCAGCCGGAAGTGAAAAGTTCTCATTCTTGCTGTTTAATACACCTTTTTGGTCAGTACAGTTTGGTTTAACAACAGCCAGTTAATCACTAACTGACGATAATTGGTGCACAGAAACAGAGTAACATCTCGTTCGAGCAGACAAAATTTAGGAGCTTCATTTCACAGAGAGAAATACCAAAAGCGAATCAAATCTTCCACGAAAGAAAAGACTCGTCGTACCTTACTCCTTTTGCTTTGTTTAAGCTTATCTTCTGAACAAAAAATAACGTTTAGTTTGAATTAAGTTGATATGATTATGCTACGCATTTAAAGAGTACACCTTGAGCTTCTTTTTTATAGCCCAAACTCCCCAGCATTCTACAACGGCCACTATTCCCAGTCCCCAGGAGTTTTGGCGCCACCCACCTCAAACTTCCTGTTTCGGTTTCATTCCCGTCGATAGCCAAACTATCATGGCGGCGAGCCCACACGTACCAGAACTTGGCGGATATGACTACGAGTTCACCGGTAATGTTCCTGATAACTATGAATGTCTTGAGTGCTCTTTCCCAATGAGGGATCCAGTTCAGATTGTAGGATGTGGACACAGACTCTGCAACATTTGTATGGAATCACTCTTGCGGTAATGTCGAATGCGATTTTGCATGTAGTCATAGCACGGGCATTTTACAATGTATAACAACTATATCTGGAACAAAAAATATACTGTAATCGATCCATATCCTAAATATAGCATCTTCAGCTCATGCAAGAGTTATAAGGATTCGGAGCTCGAGGTTAACCACTTTTTATTGTGTTTCATTGAAAGAGCTATGTTCTGAATTTGAGTATTTTATCTCCCACTCAATTTCCATTACTGTACTTATTCAATTCTATTCATGCCTCCACAACTGTGGTTTCCTTTCACAATAAAGGATTTATCTTTAAAGAACATTCCTTTCTTCTATTTCTTCACTGACTGTCTGCAGACGCCCTTCGCCATTGTGTCCAGTAGATAGGGAACCACTATCACGTGACAAGGTAAGAGTTTCTATGGAAACAGGTCACGCAACCACGTGTAATATGTGGGGAGATAGTCAGGTAGCCTGAACAAAATCTCGTTTTCTCATGTCTTTCCTTTTATCTGTCGCATTGCTGCGATTATTTGTTCCGCGATTGATTTTTTACTTAAAAATCTAGATAAAAGATTTAAATCGCTAAATATTTGCGCATGTGTGCAAATAGGCATGCGGATCAATTTCAAAGTGAATTATGCAAATTTGTCCGTGTGTAATTGCGTAGCGTTATGATGAAAATTCTGAAAGTACTATGATTTGACGCAAAATCTTCTATCAAACAATACTTTTTGAACACATTGTCGGTCAAACGTAATATTTACCGGGCAGTGGAGTGGTCAAATTGTCGCTAGGCCCTGCTTGAAGTCTGAAAGTTCGGTTTTCGGTTTACGGCCACAATTGGGATTGCTTTAGAGAATCGTAGTCTCGTTGACTCGAGAGTTTATTCTGTCACCTTTAAGACCTTGACGTCCATTATTTTCCAAACAGAGTATTCTATAGCATTGCTACATTATATTCTGAGTTCCACAAGGTCTAACTCGATCGCGAAGGACCGAAAAATTCGACTTAAAAATTTTGAAGGTCGGCCGCGTGGACGCCATATTCTTAAATATTTGATCATTTGGTGTGAATGTATAGAATGATGCCCCTCTAGTACCCCCTAAAGCCATTAAAATATTTATGCAAACGAAGGATTCTGATTGGTTTGTTGATCTCCTAACGATAGAGAAAGTTTGGGGACAAAATTCTGCTTAGTAAGGGAGGTAGGGGCGGTTACGGGTGGTTCAGGTGTCAAAAGCATATTATATTTATACTAATAATGTATTTGTTTCGTTCATCGCGGAGCTTGCATTTTTAGTTGCACTATATCTTAAGTTGTGAGTAATTTCTAGAGTCGTTTCAGGGCGGTTAAATACGGTATTCTAAGTAATTACAGGTGCAGTAAGCTACATGCTGACATCGACTGCCTATTTTTACATTTGGACTTGGATTATTTGGATATGAATTTGAAATAATTCTTATTTTGGCAGATATTTCCAGATTCTGCCCATCAACGTGAAATCCTGGATCTGACCGTGAAGTGTCCCCATGATGAATGTTCATGGACTGGAGCACTGCATGCTGTTGAGGTGTAACTAAAGTGTCTGATATGGAACAAAAAATCCAATCATTTGTGACTTTTCTTAATTAACAAATAGAGAGGCCTTGACAGTGCTCTGTGCTGTTGTAAAGCACGCAGGAAGCGGCTAGTGCACGAAAGAAGTGTAGGGAGAAATACAAGACGTAGTCGAGAGTTTCTCCCCACTTCCTGAGAGCAGTATCGCAAAGGTCATGGGTTCAAATCCCCAACGGATCTGAATTTTTTTCAGGCCCTATTTCAACTACAAGTTCAGTAGTATTCATAAATGCGAGGATCAATTCTATATTCGTTTCTTTAACCGCAGTGCACATATATGATTTTCATATATTTACAGCCATTATTCACCACTTGGAAGGTTTATTTGGATCCAACATAATGACTAGCTCCTAGTTGGCTTGTTAGCTCAGTTTGTAGAGCACTGCACCGGTTTGGCAGGGGTCATGGGTTCAAATCCCGTACGGGCCTGAATTTTTTTCGGACCTAATTTCAAACACTAGTTCAGTAGTGTTCATAACTGCGAGGCTCGATTCTATATTCGTTTCTTTAACTGCAGTGCACATATATGATTTTCATATATTTATAATAACTTGTTTTATAATAAAGAATCCGTTAAATTTTCTACACATTACTCTCGATTTTCAAAACAAACTTTATCTCCAAAGCGAACAACAGTGTCGTCAGCATGTTCTTTGCTCTCACAAAGCACGCTACAAAAAGCCAATCAGAATCCCTCTTAGAATGGTTCAAGTGATCGGATTGGCTATATAAGACTAAAGCTGTCAATAGTCATGCCAGTTTGGCTGCATTTTCCATCATTCCTGGTTTGTTCTGTTTTATTTTTGAACAAGAAACTTAATATTCTTTACGAGTATTAGCTGTGTTTGACTTTATTACTGTACGTAAGCTTGCAATCTAACTGAGCGTGAAAACCTTAGAAATTCGGACTGTCCTTTCGTTTCCTCATTTCGGATTTTCGTCTCTGCTCACGTTATAATAACGTAAATTACGGCACCTGGCATGTTTACAAACCTTTGTTTGGTTTTTCTGTTGCTACTTCCCGGCTCGCTTGTTCCGAAATTTCACCTTCAATTAACGAAAAAAAGCTAGAGAGAAATCCTGGAAAAGGTCGGACATAGTACAATTTGGCAGATGGCATGACAACTTTTGCTCAGCTCTGTGCTATACACTCTCATAAAGCACACTCTTTCAACTAAAGACAGCCCGCGTTATATCCGAACTTTATTATAAACAAAAATCAGTGTACTTATACTACTCTAACATTTCGAACATTTCGGTCTAATGAAATAATATCGAACGCGGACTTCAGTTCAAAAGTACTTCTAAATTTGCCATTTTAGCTTACCTTATTTGGGGAAATTTACGTTCGTGCTTCCAGTAAGAAAGGTCATTTAGTTGATCTTGAAGCGTCTCAGCTTCACACAAATGGAAGGAAAGAGTTACTTACGACTAAAGGAAGTTGAATCGAAAAAGGCGTTGATGAGGGACGTTAAGGAGACATATGCAAAGAACCAGAATTTTTTTAAGATAACACAAACAAGTGTTTTTAGACTTTGATGCTCAAAAGCTAAGAAAAGAAAAATTGAAAAGAGTGAGCTGTTTCGCACTTGTTTCGGAAATAAAGTAGAGGAATTAAGTAATAGGGGCGCAGAAATTAAATTGGCGACCCCCCTCATTTATGACACGGAAATTAAAGCTGACCATAATTAACGACAATTAAAATTTAAGCCGGCTTGTTTAATTTGGCCTTTAAGGAATTGTTTATTTCCCATCAAAATGTATCAATAACAACTCTGTCTTTTAAATTTGTAGAAACACCAGTCAGGATGTCTGTTGAAAGAAGTGCAATGTTCAAACTCAGGATGTACAGAGAAGTTTACCAAGAAAGACCTGAAAGTTCACGAGTCATTCCATTGTTTTTGGAGGAAGATAAACTGTGAGCATTGTCAACAATTATTCGTCCTTCCTCAAAAGCAAGTATGTAGACATCCATATTAACAATGAACTTTAAATCAATTTACTTAGACCCAATTATATTGCTAAGTTGGCATCACAGTAAAGGATACTTTCCATCTGTCAGTGGTCTCTCAACGCTGCAATTCTTTTGCAGTGTAGTGCCAGCCTTCAATTTATGTAATTGATATATTTACACATTGCACTGTCTTCTTCTATGAGAACTTCTAAGAAAAAAAATGTTCCAGCCACACTTTTACTCTAGGTTGTGAGGTCCCCTTTCCCTCGCAGCCATTCTTTGGGATGTCACGTAATTGTTCCCTTTAAACTCTTGAGGAAGAGGGCGATGCGTGACAATATAACTACAAAGGTTCCCTGCGTTCAAAAACTTTTTATCATATAAACTAAGGTGTTACACAAGGATTTCCAGCCCTGAGAAAGGCTGTAACAACACAGGTATATGTGTGTCTGATGCTGACACGGCACTCGCCTTTCGCGCTACTCGGTCAGGTTGATGAATGAACGGCAAAACTTTCGCCATTCTCAATCTAACGTCGTTTAACGGAATTGTTTTGCATTATGGCTGCTAAAACACAAAAAAATCCATATCGAATAGATAGGTAGAGGAAAATCGAAAGTTACGCATTCAGTGGCTTTGGTAATGGCATTTCTTGCGGCTGAGAACGACAATTGACAACTGGAAGATTTGCCACAGGCCGATTTTGTGTACCTGAAAGATTTCATCTGTCGGTAAGGAAAATTACGCCCATTGTTTGTTTTCATAGTGATCAACGCATGTTTTCATCTTGCTTGTGCCAACGCACTTTACATTTTTATTCGGGGATTGTCGATCCTTTCATTTTCATTCATTAATAAAGTATTGTCAGCAAAGGGCTATTGTGTTTATATGATAAACAAAATAATGCGTGGTTGATTGTAGATGTAAAATTTCTCTTCTCGTGTTCAATTCGACATCTCACTCGTACGATTGCGCTCACGCGTGAGCTATCAAGTTGAACACTCGAAGATAAATTCCGTATCTACACGCGCCCATGTATTATTTTCTATTTAATACATTAATTAATACTTTTGAGCATTAAGACTGCTGATTAAAAGGTGTTATAAGCTATCTATCAAAGCTAAATCAAGTCCTGTTCGAGCGCTAAAAACAATTCTGATTTAATCAACGGCTTTGTGATATTGATCGCATTGCAAATGCTCAAGACCAATTTATCATTTTTCTACGCCTTGTGCATCTCGGGAAATTCAAGTGTGCAAGGAACCCTTTATATAACGAAAACCGCCGAAGAACCACGGTCATTTCTCAGAGAAAGAGAACATATTTGTTTGATATGTGTTTTAAAGTTTATTTGGTCGTTTCTCCGCTTAAAATTTCGTGAGAATTTTCTTCAAATTCGGTATATTTCAGGAGAGAGTCGCGAGAAGGTTTGACAAACTCTTGAACTCTATCCAAAATTATGATTAGTTATCTGCTGTTGTTGAGTAGATCCAATGTCACTAGAAAGTCAAGCGGTCTGCAGCTTGTTCGCGCGTGCTGGTGATACGCAGCATCATATTCAAGCATGTTCTCCTTTGTTCTTTAGAACCATTTAAAAGTTTGCCAAAGGTTTCCTGTTCAGTGCACCAAGTGCGGCTCTAGACAGATTCCACGAGAAAAGGTTTGTTTACACCGATTATAAGCAGCGATAAAGGCTGCTATCAGAAACAGCATGCTAACTTTGAGCGTGTCTCAGTCGGTCTCTCTAAGGCGAAGTCCAAATATTTCTACAACCGTCCAATTAAACATATCAAGACCATCTGAATTTTAAGCTGGGATTAGCAATAAAGGGCTATGGGATATTAGGTTCAGCTATGAAGATTAAGGTTTATCCAGAAATATTTTTAATATGTTTACATGCCAGCCATATCATTGGAGATCATAGATCGATCTGGTGTTCCCAGAACTGAAGTCTTGAGGAAGACAAAAGGCTGAGCAATTGTCCATGCCGAAACTTGCATGTTCATTCTCACAGTTCACGAAGAATGGTTCATAATTTTTTTGTTGCCTTTTTTATAGCTCGAGGTTCACATTCGCGATGAATGTCCTGAAACTGAAGTCCACTGTGAATACAGATACTTAGGATGCGATGCTATGGTATGGAATTGCCTAAACATTATTTCCCTTATTGAGTAAACCATGCCAAACAATGCGTAGTATATTTACGGGGCAAGGAAAAATACGAGCAATAAGCCTGTGACAAGAAAGGTTGTCCTGCAAAAGCCTACAAGACGTAAAATCAGATACCGTTATCGATCAAGGCGTCACAGGTTATGGTTGCTTACCGTGGTTCAAAAGAGTTAACTTACATAGCAATACAATAAATGGTTTGAACGCGGGGGGTAACATGTGTAAAAGATTAAACTTCTAGAGGACAAATCAACTCTTCTTATAGTGTAGTCTGATCGTGCAGGTGAGTGTAGTCGTGAGAAAGACTGTTGCTGGTAGTAATGAATGAGGTCTAGATAACCTGAGCAGAAGTCATCGTCCTGTTCGGTTTGTTTGTGAAGTTAATGTAGCGAATAAATCGTTTGTATGGTGCCGGTGGTAGTTGACACCTATTGAGGAGAGCTATTCTTAGTTAGTAAACCAGCTTTTCAGAGTCAATCGTTGAAAAGAGTTGGTACTGTAGGTTAGGCATTGTGCAAATGGTTAGATTTAGACGCCTATTACAAATGCACCTCAAAGAACGACTTTGAGAGTTACTTCGATTTAAAAAGAAGCTTAATTCACCTTGATCTTTCTAGTTTCCACGATCCAACATCAGTTCTCATTCAAGGTCCCAAGTTGAACGTCACTTTAACCTAGCCCTCCATTGCTACGACGCCAGTCAGTTGCAGGTTAAAGAACTGGTCAGCCTTGTCAAGGAACAGTATCAGCGAATAAAACAATTGGAGGCCCAAGTTAAGGAACAGTCACAGCAAACAGAATGATTGGTGGACCAAGTTGAGGAAGAGTCACAGCAAAGAGAATAATTGATGGCCCAAGTTGAGGAAGAGTCCCAGCAAAAAGAACGATCGGTGGTCTAAATTAATGAGTCATCGTCCTGTTCGGTTTGTTTGTGATGTTAATGTAGCGAATAAATCGTTTGTCTGGTGCCGATGGTAGTTGACACCTGTTGAGGAGAGCTGTTTTAAGTTAGTAAACCAGCTTTCCAATCCAGTCAATCGTAGTAAAGAGTTGGCGCTGTAGGTTAGGCATTGTGCAAATAGTTAAATTTAGACGCCTATTACAAATGCACCTCAATGAACGAAAACATTTCACACCGCAATGATTCGATCGAGCGCCCTCGTTCCAATAAGCGCCCCTCGAATTTGGATTTTGTTAATAGGTGTCCCTACTCTATTTCAGGTGATAGCATTGCTAGACTACATGTTCACCGAGATCAACTGTGCGTGCATGGTTTATCTTGCTTTAATTTCTCACTTGCAGCCTCAATAGAAAAACAGTGGTCTACTTCTCTGTCTTTCAACTATTGTGTCCATTAGGTGCATAGTTCCTTCAAACGAATGACTTCGTCGTAAAATTTTGTGACGATTGCTGCTTGGGTGGTCATTTTTGTCTTTGGATCTTAAGACAAGAAGTCCGTTTCCCAGTCTCATAGATCTTTTTTAAATAAACATCAAAACTTTTTCCGTATATTCTACTCTTTCTCAAAAAAAAGTTAAGTGCCCTGGTTTGAATAAGCGCCCTTTCCTAATGTACCAAAAGTAAATAAGCGCCCCTGACACTAAATCGAATAATTACAGTAAGTACAAATATTGGCCTTATCTTGAGTAATCAGTTCAAAATTACTTGAAAGGCGAAACAGTTAATCATCGTTTTCTATTTCTCGGTAGCTATTTTCTGTTTGAGCTCATCAGTTTTGGCTTTTAGGTTAGACGTTTAGCCCTAATGATTGGAAGAAGATGAATGTAAGTCCATTCGCATCATGTAACATTTGCTGTTGCATTTATGCTAGTATGGACCAGTTCTTACTCACTCATTGATCTTGGGTATTTCGCAGAATCTGATTGGCTACTAGCTCGTGCAAGTTGTAGGAAAGTAACCAGAGTAACAGTATGGCAGTGTAATTTCAGTATGATGTTTTACAAAATTTAAAATTACTTTAATAGTTCAGTTCCCTAGAATTCAAGTGATGTTAATGAGAAGTGTACCGTGCTATCTTGATTGTACTGTATTGTATTCTGAGAAATGCAATTGTAGTAGTTTATATTGTTACTGATGTAATTAGATGTTAAATAAAGTAAGCGAAAATAGAGTTTAGAAATGAAGACATAGCACAAATGGTCCAATGAATTCAAGTATTCAGTAAAAGATCTTAATATAATAACTCGAGTAAATAAAAATCATTTATTCCCATGATCCTCCCTTAAAATATTTCAAAACTTTTAATTAAGGCAGAACCAGTCTTCTGGAGTGTCTTTCTGCTCTCAGTTTCCCCAAGATTCTTGGTGAATCCTTAATTGTAAATATGTTCGCAATTGTCCCGAAATGAAGCTTCATTTCAATATTATATGAAAGTTCAGGCAAGTAGAATTGAAGACGTCAATCATTACATATTAAGAACACTGACAGGGCACGGGCAATCATTGTCTTACCGAGACCTCTTAAATATATGTAAGTTGGATACTTTAGAGGGCAGGAAAAAGCAGCAATCTCTGATCCTATTGTTTAAATGCGTTAGGAAAATAGGGCCGAAGTACAATAGAGACTTTTATAGCATAAGAGAAACGTCTTACAATTTAAGAGGAAATGGTGTTAATCTTTGCGTTCCCAAATTTAGTCTTAATTTTATGAGGAACTATTTTACCTACAAGTGCGCTCAACTATGCAACAAACTTCCTGAAGATGTCAAGCTGGCCGATGCTGTTCATTTTTTTAAGTCTAAGCTAATATCAGTTCAGCTGTAATTTTTATATTTTTAAATTCTTTTTCTTGTGTGTAATTTTTATAACATTTTATATTCGTGTTCACACAGATTATAGATTATGTAATTAAATTTCTTTTAATACTGATTTCATTTACAGTCTTCACTTACTTATTCGCCATTATTAATAAGAAAGTAAGGTTAGAACTGCCATCTTGTGTTCACAGGTAGTTCAAAATACGGCACAACTCGAAAAATACTCAGCGATACTACATACCAAAACGCGTAATGAGATATATTTATCCTCGCTTTGACGTCAAATCGCTCTCACCACTTAGTTGAACGACTACTCCAACACGTGAGAGAGTTAAAGTCGAACATTTAGAAGGCCTAGAATGCTTACCTTACAGAGCGCCTTGGTTAATTAAATTGTCTGTATTCAATTTCCGTCCACATGTATGTTTATAAGTTACGGCACTTTGATAATTCATCTTCTCGATGGCTATTTTAAAAGAGCAACCATTGCTATGCAAATAAGGTATGTACATATTTATTTTAGAATTAGCTTATTTCAACTATCTCTTTCTGGGAGATTCTCATCCAAAGACTGGAAGGGAAACAAAGTTCGTTCAAGAAAAAAGGCGCTGATAGCGCAGGCAGGTAGTTGCGCGGGAAAAACTCCTTTTGGAGGTGTTGCAAGCTATAATGTCTGTGAAAGGTCTAACAAGTGATCTTAATGACACACAGTTGTAGTGGATTCCCGACGATGGAAAGTTTGACAGGTAACCTTAAGATACTCCTGTGTTATGCGGACATAAGCGAGGATCCTGCGGGATCTAACAGACATTTGGCGCGTTTGCTAACTCCATTTTTTTTAAGTGATGCTCGACTTCATGCGTATTTCTGGCTTGGTGGTAGCGTGATAGGAGGTTTGTAACGAATCCAAGCTACTATTGTCGCGAATGGAAACATGTAGCGGTGTCTATTTTTTCTTTTGTAAAGCTGGAACGCTTATCATAGGTCGCAGAGCTGAGAATAAAGCTAAACAGCAGTCAGCTTTTGCATATAAAGGAAGATGTAAAGGGAAAAGTGCCGATGTACAAGACATTTAAATTGTACAGAACAGGCATTTAAATTCTGTCAGAGCCATTGGAGAAAATATCTGTACTTGGGAATCAGGTAAAGTTTATTCAAGCACAATTCAAAATCAGGCACCTCAAGAGTACCCTGATGATCTAGAGAGGGTTTTTTTTTAACAGAGTCCACAAGAACGACGAAAGGACCACACCCATAGGAGAACCTTTTTGGAGCTAACCTGAATAATTTTGGCTCTAAATTAGAAATGGAAGTTTTCCCACATTGAATTTACCATCCTTTTTATTTCAGTCTACGTCTCTGTTACGTACCAGGATCAGCGACTTTGCCGGTTGACTTTGGATCACTATAGTGAGACACAATTCTTTTATCATTTGTCAGCTGGATATCTTGTTCACCTCCTTTGCTGCTAAAATGAAACTGCACAATGGCATTAAAAAACAAACGGACAAATAACGGTCACGAGATTTTTTTAGATTTGGCACATAAAAGTGCTTGACAGAGACAAATACCTCGAACATTTATCACTTCATTGCACTATTGCAATTACAATAAACGCTTCTGTTCCCTTTTAAATGAAAGTTACTTTAAATTTGTTTTCTTATAACTAAGCGTGCGCTTTGGGGCCTTTACATGGCCCATTATTTACCTTTATTTTGCCTTTTTTTTGTTGCTTCATTGGGCGTGTTTTGTTTAACGGATTTCCTTTCACACATACACTATTAAATTTTCCCAGTACTTATTCGATGTTTTTGTTGTTGGCAAATGATAACAGAGACACAAGTACAGTTCTATGTGCGTAAAGTGTCAGAACAAGCACCTAAAACGATACCGAGGACAATAACATTTTGACCATCCTGACAAGTTATGCAACGGGAATCATATCAACTGTAGTGTTTATTTTATTAACACCACTGGTTACTGATAGGTTTCACCTGGCTCACCTAAGAACATTTTTGCGTTCCGCAAGAGCGATCTGTACGTGATCAGTGAACAGTATCGTGTGGTGTGGAGTAGGCATGTCTATGTTAGGGAGAATTCCTTTAGTTACAGCCGGGACTTGTGGTAGGATACCATGATACACTAATAAGTCATCCACTAGCAGCTCATAATACAAACGGTCCTCACCAATCCCGGTAAGATGGGAGCAAACCACATGTGCCGTCCATCATAAGTGTCATTCACACCGTATATCAACTTGTCAGGAGTTCTTATATCATCTACTTCTCTTGATAAAACGTTCACACTGTGGGGATGCGCGTTTATGTTGTTTTCCCTAAGGCGTAGTCTGTAGCCATTTTCATCGTAAAATTCAAGGCCGTTTAGACCGACGTAGTAAGGATCTCCCCAAGTGGAAAACAGTTTAAACTGAAATACGACCGTTAACAAGTGAAGGAGAAGTAATTCACCGGTATTGATTTATTTTTCCCTTTTGATATTGAGACAAAATTGTGTTTTACCCGAAAAAAGTTCCATGTTCACTACCTCAATTATTACTAAGGAGGGGCAGCGAAGTGGTTTATGAAATTAAAACTTTTCCGTTATCATAGCACTTTCAGAAAACTGAACAGTGAAAACTAAGTAAGAAATAATTGATTTACCTAAAAGTTGAAGCATCGAGACATTTCGAAGATGTTTCACTTTGTGGAAGATGAACACAAATTTGTCTCAAATCTGCCTGAACGAACTGATTGAAACAAGGATTATTGAGATTATTTAAGATCACAAAACAGGACACACTAAACAGGACACATTAACCTTAAATAACAACGCAACAACTAAGTAAGTTTTTTTAGTTTGGGTTAAAACATATAACGAATAGTTATCGATCTTTCGAAAGAGTATGAGGTCACTGTCGGTAAGTTTTAACGTTGGTGGTTAATATGTCCTTTTACTGAAGACAGCTACGACAACAGACCATCAAACAGTAAACGTCGGAAATAAAAGACACTTAACAATGTATTACACCTCGTTACCTTCACACCATTAAAAAAGCAGATTCCTCTATAGTGGCAAAGAAACTATAACTGCACCTGCGTTCCACGTCCTTGGTCGAAGTACCATGCGCTGCATATCCTCATGTGGTTTTATCTTTTTACCGTGAGAAAAATGCCCAGAAAAACAAATGTGATTAAAATATAAGGACGTTAGACGAAAGAACGTCCATAAATATTGTTGAAATGTGTTCCATATTAGGCAATCGGTTCACCTTTTCTCGAGAGAAATCCTTCAGGTTGTGAAATATTCTTATCAGCGAGCTTAACTTGAACTTGTTTGGCCTGTAAACAAAAATAATTTGCATGGGTAATACAGTAAAATAACATTACAGAATACCATTCACAGACTTAATGAGATAAAAAAAAAAATTTGGTATAGAGAGACACTTGACTTTCCACGTAGCTCCTATCATCCGTATTCCTGTCCCAGCTGCATGTCTTTGCGCGAAAGTTGCTCCACTTGCTTTTCAGAAGTTGGAGTGCACTTAACAGATTTCATCCCATTTCTTTGTCAATGAAATACACACCCCTCTAAAGGAATCCTCTGTGGACTTGTTATAGTTCCAAACTCTGAATCTTACCAAAGGGGTGGTGTGTCCCACGTCTACTGTCAGAAGACGATCCTGCCCATCAGTGAATGGTATCAGCCATGTGTGTTCATCACTCATTGTCACGTTTGTTCCATTTATTAATCTGTTGGGGTAACAATCAAAACTTTAATCAAAACCAAGGTACTGAAAAAACCAAGAAAATTCTGTTCCCAGATTTTTGTTATTTTTATTTTTTTATGCCATTAAGTACGCAAGAAGTACATCCATAGAGTTTTAAGTTATGATACCAGAACAACCCAATTAAAAATAATTAAATAAAAGCAAAGGTAAAACAGTAAGGAGACACTAAACCAGCTTGTATTCAAAGGCTTCAACAAATGGACCCGAGTACTTACTTATCAAGAGTTCTATCGTTATCTTCATATTCAGGAAGGTCATTAAGATCTCTTGGAGGCGCCTTGTGAAATAAATTAGGGATAAGAGTTATTTGAACACCAATTTTTCGAAACAAATACTCTCATTTATTTACAATAGAAACTTATTCTCGCGTTCCTCTACGTAGATAAGAATCAAGTCATGCCGGTGTTCGCAATTCAGCGAGGATTTTTTGGTCATAAAATGTTCAACCCAATGACCGATGAAGATAAAAATTTTCTCGAGTTTCCTTTTCTTCTTAGAAACTTAAATTGAAATGTTTTGCAGACTTCACGACGACTGGTAAAAAAAGCGTCTTCTTGTTCCTGCCAAATTCATATTAGTTGTCATTTTAATACATTAACAACCACTTTAGACAAGAAAAAATATATCTCTTTTTCAACTTATTGTTCGATTCTCGAGTAGCCAACTTGAGTTATAGGTTAAATGAAGATCGTTTCCAGTGCGCCCTCAGTTCCCCTTACCAAATTACCACTGTTTGTTCATAAGTTACGAGGGTAACCAAAATTAAAAGAATGAGTGCTAAGTCCTTTTCAGACGAATTCGCTATATCCGTTTATATAACCGACGCCGATACTCAGTCTTTTCAATGATTCAAGCACTGACCTGTTATATTCTTCCACTCCCTCAGTTCTTTCTCTTCCTTTAAAATGCATCGTATCTTACCTTCAACATGCTGAATGAAAGAGGAATAGATTCTTGATTAGGTCCCAGAAGTTCGATTACAGTAATTCCCATGTAGCATGGATCTCCCCATGTTGAGACAAAATTGAAGAACTAGGAAAAACGAAAAACAGAAAAACGTTTGCGCTTCTGAATTGACATTTCAACGGGAAAGTGCTGGGTCGAGACACCCAATCATGTTGATCTATTTCGTCCCATGCGGTTCTATAACGAGAGAAAAAACATAGCAGTTTAAATACACTTTAAAACATACCTTGGCCCTATAGGACGTCAGCAGAACTTTCAGAACTGAGCCATGGCTTCCAGTATGTCTTCATCCATCATGAACATGACTGTCTGCTAAAAGGCACAGAGAGTAATTACGGAACACAACTACCTGAAGTTTAGGAGGAGGGTAATACGTCTAATGAAAAGTAATACTTAGCATTTTGTACCTTATGTGATTTTTTGGCTGAGAATAAAATTTCACGAGTAAATTATAAGTGTAATAAGGAGAGGCATGTATGTTTCGTAGGTCTGTGATGAAAGGCTACGTGTTGGTAACTTGAGAAACTGCTGGAAGAATTACTTTATTCGAGCAACTCAATGCAACTGAAAAGCTTGCCTTTTTAAACGATTAGCTTTTCCAACAATGCTTTGGTAGTAAGATGGCTTTTTGTATTTTCCAATATTGAAATATAACCGTTGAAATAAAACCACTACAAGAAAACTAAAATCTATAAAACTTTTAAATTAATTTATACCAGCTAATTGGTTACTTACGTCGCCAAAGGTATAATCAGCTCCAAGGACACCGCTGGCTCGGCAGTTTAAAGGAACGCACTTAAGGTCACAAATAAAGATCATTTACTTCCAGAGGTGTAATCACTTGGGGCGCCTCTCGATCAGTAGTCGTAAAATCCAAATCAAAGTTATCTCAACGGCCAATCCGACAAAAGGTAAACATTAAAGGGAGCTTACAGGAACTAAGAGTAAACATGAACGAACTGTTTAAAACAGGGAAGTTTGTCAGTGACCAGATCGCGATTGGTTAATCTACGAATCTGAATTGCTGAGAGGGTAAGTGTTTTAAAACAAAAATTGCCTTGAAAGAGGAGATAGAAGGATGCAACAAACCATAAAGAACAAATCGGGGTCGTTGTAACTTAGTCACAGACAGCGTAATCATCGACAGATCTGTGTTTATGTTTTGTTTCTCCCTTTTGTCACACGAAATAGACAAACCTGAACAAGTCTTCACCAGCAACTCTAACCGTTTCTATAGAGACAGCAATATCCAAGATCATGGATATTCTTGCCTACGAACTGGCACTCATTCATTAGCCAATCAGTACGCACTTTTGTTTAGGCCGCGGAAAAGTATCGGGCTCGGAGCAACGCAGACCGGGGAGAGGTCTTCAAGGGGTCTGGGACTGATAAAAGAGGGCTTAAGGAACCAACGTTTTGGGACGCAAACGGCAGCCGGAAGTGAAAAGTTCTTACTCCTGCTGTTCAATACACCTTTTTGGTCAGTACAGTTTGGTTTAAAATGCTAAAACGCAGACCTTACAGTCTATACATTAGCGTTAAAGCGCGCCAGAGGTAGTCTTATTCTTCTTCCGTCCCAAAAACATCTCTGCTTGAGTTTTCTATTAATGAGACCAGACCCTCGGCAAACCTATCCCCGACTCGTCTCAAATCTTCCGACGGCGGAGAAACGCGCGTCTTGCAACGCTATTAATGAGAGATAGCTCTCAAGCTATGGACATATTGCCAGTGGAACTGAGCAATAGATTTTTATCAATAAATACTGCAAAGCATAAAGAGCATGAAGAGAAAACAGACGAATTTGATAACCTCATCAACTGTTCCATGACGGAGTTCCTTGCACTTTAGTAGTTGTTTTTTACACTATCAATAGTGGTAATGCGACTGTATTACAACTGTAAACGATCCTCGGCTTCACACCCGAAATAAGCAGTTATTAATTGCTAGAGATAATGTTGCCTTGTGTCAGTGATGAAATGAAACTCTTGGCAGATGTGCACCCACGCTAGCCAAGTGCTCGAAACGAACGTTTTTCAAAATTTATTTCATCCACACCACCACCTTTTAGCTGACGTAAAGTCCACCTTAAAAAGTCAGTCCTCTCCAACAACATACAACTTGGACCAAACTTCCCATCCCAGAGATTGGGAATTTAACTTTAAGATTATACTGAAGTACCTCTCATCATACTCCTTGGTCTGTTATGTTATTGGCTGAACGTGTTCTTCTCTTTTTGATAACATCCTATCTTGAGCATCACCTGAAAGAAACAATGACGAAAGATGTTTAAAAAATCCCACATCACCCTACGCAGGAACGGTACATTTTCATCCTCGACCCCTCCCATATTAACTCAGTCAAAGCCAGTATTGTCTATATAAAATAGTCGAAGTAAGTAAACTCGTTATTTCGCTACTGGACTGACTGCGTACACGAAACAACTAACCATGATGATTTCTCGGATCAAGATCCTATGTTATTCGCCCTTTGTGTGATTTCTCAAATACATACAACAAACTCCACGATTCCTCTAAACTCTAATTGTGCTCTCTGTGATAAAAGGTGAAAAAACAAGTTATAATTGATTAAATGTAGGTGCCAGGAAAATTGTTTTCTAAAGCGTCATAATACGAGCATGTGATCTAGACGGCTAAATCAGAGTCAGAGCAGATAGAGAAGCTGGAGATTGCCAATGATTCATTTGTATGGAAAGTGCCCCACTTTCAAGCCCTTCTTGGTAGAGCAAAAACAGGGGTAAAACAAGTTATATAACATATAGCATATATGTAGAATCCTCTTCTCTGTGGACAAACGGATACATGTTAAGAATCAAATGATGCTCGAAGAGTTTAGTGAGTGGGGCTCAGTTTTTCTTATTCTTTTGATCATAAATATCCCTTGAGAATTTGACGAGTCACTATCATGGCCATTTAATGAAAAAATACACGTAGCAATAATTGATCAGAATCCATGCAAGGAGGAGAGCGATAACATGTCGCGTGTGATTGACTTTAACCCAGCTTTAAATGCTCTTACGATAACCGATGACTACGAACTTGGTACAATGTTTGCCTCAGCAAATGAGTTATATAACATATCTCATATAGGTAACGATGCTATTCCCATCACGGCAAGGTAAGGAAGAGGACACAGTTCAGCCTTCATAAGAAAGGTAATGACTTAAAACCCATTCATATTAAACCTTAAACATTTTTTAAAGCTGTTTTGTCAAACGCGGTTTAAATCTGTTTGGCCCTTATTTTATCTGACTTTGAAATAAACTTTGACTTGAAACCTCATGTTGTGTTTGTTGTTATTACGCAAATGGTTTACTGTTATGGCTCCGGCTCACGCTTTTACAGTTGATTCAGTCCACTTATGTTTAAAGAGGCTTGTAGAATTTTAAGTTGAAGAGGTAGGTGCTGTCCAGTAAATATGCATAAATAATGTAATGAAAGGAGTATATGTCTATGGTATGAATTTGGTTATAGTCAAGAAGGAATCTTGTAATATTTTTTGCCTTTCGGTTCATCATAAAACGCTTCGCTAAAGCGACAGCTGATGATGAGAGGTCGAATAAACGATTGCGGACACGTAACGTTTACTCGCCCTAATTAGACGGCTGCTTTGCAAACTATCACATGGACAAATACACTGTGAAGATCTCTAAGTATTTTCGAATCGAATAACAAGTACATGCCACGATTAAAGCAACCAGTTCTTCACAGTTTTTACGCACCAGACTGGCTTATTTTAGTCACCTTTCACTTACGGAGACATCCATCATCATTCCCAGTGTCCTCTCTCCTCTCTCTTTTAGAGAATACATACGATCCTTGACAAACTCTGTCCTTCATACAATCCTATCTTTTTTTCTCCTACCGACCTGTCTTACATGAACTCTTGTATAAACCTCTCTGTTATGGAAACATCCATGAAAAAACAGGGCTTTAGATAACAAAAATAAATAGATAAACGAGAAGTCACGACAACAGCCAGTTAATCGCCATATGACGATAATTGGTGTACTGAATCAGTGACATCTTGCTGGAGCATACAAAATTTAGGAGCTTCACTTTACAGAGGGAGAAAAAGATATGTTTACAATACCAAAAGTGAATCAAATCTTCCACGAATCAAAGGTTTCGTCTTACCCTACTCCTTTTGTTTTGTTTAGGTTTGTCTTCTGAATGAAACATAACGTTTGGTTTGGATTAAATAGATATGTTTATGCTACGCATTTAAAGAGTACGTGTTGAGCGTCTTTTTTTGTCAAATTTACAACCCCAACTCCCCCACCACTCTACAAAGGCCACTATCACCTGTCCCCAGGAGTTTTGCTGTACGCTCTCTCTCGAGAAAGGAAGATGGGGATTGGGAGATATCACGCAACCCACCTCAAACTTCCTGTTTCGGTTTCATTCCCGTCGATAGCCAAACTATCATGGCGGCGAGCCCAAACTTACCAGAACTTGGCGGATATGACTACGAGTTCACGGGCAAAGTTCCTGATAACTGTGAATGTCTCGTGTGCCATCTACCAATGAAGGATCCAGTTCAGATTGTAGGATGTGGACACAGACTCTGCAACATTTCCATTTCACCGGCATTTTACGCTGTACAACAACTATATCTGGAACACAAAATATAATTGATCCATATCCTAAATTTAGCATCTTCAGTTCGTCCTAGTAATCAACGCATTTTTACGAGAGTTATAAGGATTCGGAGGTCAAGATTAAGTTTTTCATTTTCATTTCCTTAAAAGAGCAATGTTCTGATTTAGAATACTTCATTTTCCCACTCAATTTCCATTACTGTACTTATTTAATTCTACTCATGCCACCATGACTATGGTTTCCTTTCACAATTATGAATTGTATTCTAAAAAAAACATATCATTTCTATTTCTATTCTCTGACAGACGCCCCTCGCCATTGTGTCCAGCAGATAGGGAACCATTGTCACGTGACAAGGTAAGCGTTTCTATGTAAACAGGTCACTTAACCGCATATAATATGTGAGGAGAAAGTCAGATAGCCTGAAGCAAATCATTTCTATTGGAGTTTTTGTTCCAAAGAAACTCTTCGTAATATTCACTCACATTTAAGTTTCTTAAAGGAAACCTCCCGTTTAATTATCAGAAACGATCTTCATAGTTAACGTATTTGGTATTAATAGTTGAAGTATTTCAAAATATATATGCCATTTTTAAAACTGATATTTTGTGCGTATCGGCATGTGCAGTCGTGATGTGCTTTACGATTGCCACCATTATCTGCGATTTCACGTGACGTCGTAAAATTCAAAATCCAAAATAACAAGGGCTATTACAATTTTTCAGAAAGACAGACCTAAAAATTAATTTTCTGAAGAGGTTTCAGCGTCGCGGGTTTCTGTGTTATGAAAATATAGCGATATCTAATTTCGTAATTTTTTTGTCGCTCGACATTGAATCAGCGGCCCTGAAAGCTTATACGTACATAAAATATGATTTTATCTTGTGACTTTTTGTTCCATGAGCATGAGAAACACTAGAAAATGTTTTAAAAGAAATGCTCGCAAGTTCAGAGTGGGTAACGGTGTTTTCAGATGAAACAAAGGCCAAAGTAGGAGCCCATGTATGGCCCACTGAAAGTCCCAGCCGCTCTAACATTGCTTTATTACACTTGGACTTGGATTACTCGGATATGAATTTGAAATAATTCTTATTCTGGCAGATATTTCTAGATTCTGCCCATCGTCGCGAGATAATGGATTTGACCGTGAAGTGTCCTCATTTTGGCTGTTCATGGATTGGAGAACTGCGTGCTGTTGAGGTATAACTGAGCTGTCTGATATGAAAAAAACTTAATTATTCGTGACCTTTTCTTAAACAAAAATCGGTGTACTTATCCTACTCTAACATTTCAGTCTATTGAAGTGAAATCGAACCGGCGGACTTCTGTTCAAACGTACTTTAAAATTTGCCATTTTAGCTTCAATTTGAGGAAATTTACGTTCGTGCCACCAGTAAGTAAGGTTTTTTACTTGAACTGAAAGCGTGTCAGATTTACGCAAAATGGAAGAAAAAATTACTTCCGAACGAAGGAAATTGAAGCGAAAAAGGTGTTGATGAGGAATGTTAACGGGACATGTGCAAAGAATCAGCATTTTTTTAAGATAACAAAAACAAGCTTTTTCAGACTTTAACGCTCAAAAGCTAAGGAAAGAAAAATGGAAAACAATGAGGTTTTCCGCACTTTTTTCGGAACTAAACTAAAGGAAATCAGTAACAAGGCCGCGGAGATTTAATTAGTGAACCCCGTTATTTATGACGCTTAAATTAAAGCTAACCATAACTGACGAAACTTAAATTTAGGCGGGCCAGTTCAATTTGGCCTTCAGTTGATTTAAGGAATTATTTATTTCCCATTATAAATTGTCTATAAAAACTCTGTATTTTACATTTGTAGAAACACCAGTCAGAATGCCTGTTGAAAGAAGTGCAATGTTCAAACTCAGGATGTACAGAGAGGCTTACTAAGGTAGACATAAAAGTTCACGAGTCATTTGAATGTTATTGGAGGAAAATCAATTGTGAACATTGTCAAGAATCATTCGTCCTTCATGAAAAGCGGGTATGTAGACATTCATACAAACAAATGAATTTTCAATGAAATTTGCTTAGACCTAATTATATTGCTAAGTTGTCACCACAGCAAAGGGTACTTTCCATCAGTGTCTCTCCGGAAGCTGTAATTCTTTTAGTGCTAGCCTTCAACTTGTGTAATTCATATATTTACACATCTTCTTCTATGAGAACGTCTAAGAAAAAAAATGTTCCAGCCACACTGTTTCCTCTGAGAAGATCCGAAACAACACACGTGAAAAAATACAATATATTTTTTACGTGTGTTCGATTTCGCCAATCAACTGCTGACGCATCACTCGCCTTTCGCGCCACTCGGTCGGGTTGATGAGTGAACGGCAAAGCCTTCACCATTCTCAATCCAAGGTCGTTTAACGAAATTATTGCGCATTAGGGCTGCTAAAACACTAAAAAATTCCATATCGCTTACAGACAATGACGTCCTATAAGGGGAAGAAAATCAAAATACGAAAAGAAAAACCGAAAGTTACGAATTTAGTGACTTTGGTAAGAGCATTTCTCGCGGCTGAGAACGAAAATCGACGACTAGAAGATTTACCGCAGGCCGATTTTGGCCGTGGACCAAAAAGATTTCTTCTGTCGGTAAGGACCAGGTCAATAACTGAGAATTTTGTTTACTGAAAATTAGGCCCATTGTTTGTTTTTGTAATGATCAACGCATGTTTTCATCCTGAATTGGCCAACGCACTTTACTTTTCTTATTCGGGATTGTCGATCCTTTTATTTTCATACATTAATAAGGTCTTGTCATTAAAGGGCTGTTGTGCTTATATGATAAACAAAAAAATACATGGTTGCTTGAAGATATGAAATTTCTCTTCTCGTGTTCAACTCGAAATCTCACTCGTACACTGCGCTCTTTCGTGAGCTATCGAGTTGAACACTCGAAGAGAAATTCCGTATCTAAGCGCGCCCATGTATTACTCTCCATCTAATATATCAATACTTTTGAGTATTAAGACTGCTGATTAAAAGGTGTTATTAGCCATTTATCAAAGCTAAATCAAGTACTGTATGAGCGCTAAAAACAGTTCTGATAAATCAATAGCTTTGTGACGTTGATCACATTGGAAATGCTCAAAACATTTAATCATTTTTCTACGCCCTGTGCATCTCGGAAAATTCAAGTGTGCACGACGTGAGCCCTTTAAACGGCCAAAAATCACCGTCATTTTCAAGAGAAAGAGAATTCATTCCTTTAATATATTTGTAAAGTCGATTTGGTAGTTTCTCCGCTAAAAACGTCTTGAGAATTTTCATCAAATTCAGTATATTTCAGGAGAAAGTCGCGAGAAGGTTTGACAACCTCTTAAACTTTATCCCAAATTATGATTGAAAATTACTTAACTGTCGCTTAGTTATCTGCTGTTATTGAGAACCAATTTCACTGGTAAATCAAACAGTTTGCAGGTTGTTCGCGGTACAGGTGTTACGCAGCATAAAACATGTTCTCCTTTGTTCTCCAGGACCATTTAGAAGATTGCCCAAAGTTTCCTGTTAAATATAAGTGCACCAATAACTGCGTTCTTGGAGCGATTCCACGAGAAAAGGTTTGTTTACACCGATTATAAGCGGGCATAAAGGCTCCTATCAGAAATAGCATACTTGCCTTGAGTGTGCCTCAGTCTGTCTCTCAGAGAAGAAGTTCAAATATTACGACAATCGTCCAATTAAACATGTAGAGGCCATCTGAATTTTTAGGCGGAGATTAAAGTGTCCATGACACGAATTTTTTTTTGGTATTTTCTGGTTGATAGCTGTATTTCAAATTAGAAATAATCGACCTTAGCACCCGAGTTCTTGTCCACTTTTTTGTGCACGGAAAGTACGATTTGGTGGCCAAAAAGTGTCTACAAAAAGCGCGCAGCCAAAACGATCATATTATATAGCTGTGACGTAGAAAACTGTGAAGACACGTCGGCAACTCTAATGGAGGGAGGAGAAATCCGGATGAAAGGACGAATGTATTGCGTGGCCAGAGCGCCAATGATGTTAGCTACAAGAATAATACACATATACCAAGTATTTCTATACACTGTTTTCCAAAGGATGTAGCTGTATGGCCAAAATGGATGCGTTTCGATCGTTGTTATCGAGGAGATTTTACTCTTCAATGTCATCGGTCTGATGTTCTGTACCGGCTTCGAAGAGAACCAATGAATTCAGCTAAAAACAATGCCGATTAAGGGGCCTGTTCCCACACCGAACATGATTGTTCAACATTCTTTTCGGCTGGCGTTTCGCAAGCGAAGAATGGTGAGCTCCTTATTGTTGTTTATTTCACGCGCTAGAGGTGTACTTACATTCCTTGTCTTTCCACATGACTACAGTTGCGCTTTTCTTATCGTATGAAAATCGAACCAATTGTAGTTTCCGTCGTACTTTAATAACAGAACTACGTCATTTGTAACAAAGATCAAGCCCTTTCCTGAGCTGACCGATATCCTGTTGCGTGAACAGTGCGAAACCTCTGGCGGATGCTGGCATAAACACAAGCCCGAAGCGGCCGTGTATTTCCCTAACCTAGGTTTCAAAAATCCACCCCACGAGCCATCAATTCATCTTGCTCTTAAGAAACTAAAAGTAGCAACAGTAACAATGTCATTGTGATAACAGCACCGCAATAAACTCTAGAGCACTGAGCAAGGGGAACCCTCGCCGCACTTAGTGCGAAGGAATGGTGGTATGGTATGGTATGGCAACAGAAACGAACACACTACCCATTCGTAACATAGATTTCGCCATAGAAAACAAAACACAAACCCAGCAAACTAAATATTCAGTAACGGGAGTTTTTTGTTCTATTCTTGACCTGAAAACCGCAGGCGAGGAACCGCCTTTGTCAGTTTTCGTCGAAATCTTCGTTTGATGCACGCGGTTCTCCTTCGTGGGGCTGAACCTTGCCAGCAACTTCCATTTATTCTTTGCTACTTGAGTTCGATGTATCACAACTCTCGGCAGAGCTTGGTATACATCGCTATCGGTCATAATTTCTAGAGTATTTCAACGTTTATTGATACAATTTACAAGAGAAGTGAGAAATTTGTAAGTGTCAACTGAGAGTTTTCGTAGTTTTCTACATCATCACTAATTCGTTACCAGTCCACGGGACACTTTAAAGACAAAATAAGAGCACTTTAGGGCCCGAGAAAACCGTGTTTTGGGCTTTTTGAAATGTGTCTTCTATTGGAATTGGTTTGTACATATGATAAGCTAGATATTTACGCAAAAAAAAAATTTCGTGACATAAGCACTTAAACAATAAAGGGCTAAGGAATATTAGGTTCAGCCATGAAGATTAGGGTTAATCCAGAAATATTTTTAACATGTTTATATGCGAGCCATATCGTTGCAGATCATAGATCGATCTGGTGTTTCCAGAACTGAAGTCTTCACTAGGACAAAAAGCTAAGCAATCTTGCATTTCATTTTAACTATTCATGACGAACGGTTAATAATATTTGTTGTTGCTTTTTTTTATAGCTTGAGGTTCACATTCGCGATGAATGTCCCGAAACTGAAGTCTACTGTGAATACAGAAACTTAGGATGCGAGGCTATGGTATGGACTTGCCTGAAAATTATTTCTCTTATTTTGTAAACCATACCATACCATGTGTAGTATATTTACGGGGCGAGGAAAAATACGGGCAATAAGCCTGTGACAAGAAAGGTTGTCCTACAAAAGCTTATAAGACAAAAAAATCAGATACCGTTATCGATCAAAGGCGTCACAGGTTATGGTTGCTCACTGAGGTTCAAAAAAGTTAATTTACATCGCAGTACAGTAAATGATTTTAACACGGGGGTAACATGTGTAAATTATTAAACTTCAAGAGGACCAATCATCTCTTCTGATAGTGCAGTCTAATCGTGCGGGTGAGCATAGTCCTGAGAAAGACTGTTGTGTTAATGATAGTAGTTACTGAGGTTTAGATAACCTGTGCGGAAGTCATCATCAGAGTGAAGTGAATAGTTACTTTCAGTCGAATGTACTAGGCCTTCTTCGCCTTAAACTGATTAGTCAGTTAAGCCGTGATGTTATTGTCTCTTAGACTAAAGTGGACTACGTCGGTCGTAATTGGTCAGTTTCGATCTGTCGGTAAAGTTGGGTCGTTCTGGTCGGTTCTTTTGTGATGTTAGTGTAGCGAATAAATCGTTTGTATAGTGCCGGTAGTAGTTAACACCTGTTGAGGAGAGCTGTTTTAAGTTAGTAAACCAGCTTTCCAGAGTAAATCGTTAAAAGAGTTAGTCCTGTAGGATAAGCATTGCGCAATGGTTTGGTTAAGGCGCCGATTACTAATGCACCTCAATGAACGACTTTGAGAGTTACGTCGATTTCAAAAAACAGCTTAAATCATCTTGATCTTTCTAGTTTCCACGATCAAACACCAGTTCTCATTCAATGTCCCAAGTTGACCGTCACTTAAGCTTAGCCCTCCATTGCCTCGACGCCAATCGGTTGCAGGTTAATGATCTGGTCAGCCTTGTCATGGAACAGTCACAGCGAACAGAACGATTGGTGGCCCAAGTTAAGGAAGAGTCACGGCAAAGAGAACGATTGGAGACCCAAGTTAAGGAACAGTCACAGCAAATAAAACGATTAGAGGCCCAAGTAAGGAACAGTCACAGCGAAGAGAACGACCAGTCGCTCGGGGAGGAGTCGCAAAAAACGATTTGTAGCTCATGTTAAGGAAGGGTCACATTAAAGAGAACGATTTGTGGCCCAAGTTGGGGAACAGTCTTCTCAGTCTTATTGTGTTCATTGAAACAAATGATTTCGTCGCAAAATTTTGTGATGATTGGTGCTTGGGTGATCGTTTTTGTCCTTGGATCTAATGACAAGAAGTCAGTTTTTCAGTCTCCTTTATCTTTTTAAAATAAACATCAAAGCTTTTTTCTGCACATTCCACTGTTTCTCAAAAGGAAATAAATGCCCTGGTTTGAATAAGCGACCTCTCCTGGTGTACCAAAAGTAAATAAGCGCCCTGGGCACTAAATCGAATAATTACAGTAAGTACAAACGTTGACCCTGTATTGAGCAATCAGTTAAAAAACTACTTGAATGGCAAAACAGTTAATCAGCGCTTTCTATTTCCCAGTAGCCAATTTCTGTTTGAGCTCATCAGGTTTGGGCTTTTGGGTTGGACGTCTAGCCCAAATGATTGGAAGAAAATGCCTTTGAATCCATCCATATCGGTTGTAGCATTTGCTGTTACATTTATACCAGTATGGCTCTTGAGCACTTTAGTTTTTACTCACTCATTGATCTTGGTATTTCGCAGAATCTGATTGGTTACTTGCTCGAGCAAGTTGCAGGAAAGTAACAAGAGTCACAGTAGTGTAATTTCAGTTCGATGTTTTACAGAATTTTAATTTACTCTAGTATTTCCCAGAATGAAACTGATGTTAATGAGTAGGGTGCCTTGCTATCTTGATTGTACTGAATTGTAATATGAGAAATGCAATTAAAGTAGTTTATATTGTTTATGATCTATTTAGATGCTTTGTAAAGTAAGCGAAAATAGCGTTTAGAAATGAAGACGTAGCACAAATGGTCTAAGAAATTCAAGTATTCATTAAAAGATCTTAATATATTAACTCGAATAAACAAAAATCATTCATTCCTTTGATCCTTCCTTAATACAAAACTTTTAATTAACTCAGAACCAGTCTTCTAGAGTGTCTCTCTGCTCTCAATTCACACAAGATTCTTGGTGAATCCTCAACTTTAAATATGTTCGCAATTGTCTCAAAATGAAGCTTCATTGACCACTGGTATGCTGTTTTGGGAAAAAAATGAGTGGGGTATCGTATCACCGTAAAGTAAGGTTAGAACTGTCACCTTGTGTTCACAGACAGTTAAAAAAGGAAAAAGCCAGTGGGATTGAACTACGCTCTAACAAAGGGTCATGTCTCAAGGGCAGGGGAAAAAAAGGGATAGGATATTTGAAAATATACTTTAATCTAACCTTACCTTCTTCGGCTCTCAGATTGCAAGGTAAGACCTAGAGAGGAGTTTACAAAGGAACAGACGCAAGAGGGAGAAAGAGCAGTTATTTTTTTATCCTTGCTTTGACGTCAAATCGCCCTCACCGCTTAGTTGAGCGACTACTCCAACACTCGAAAGGGTTAGAGTTGGATGTTAACGAGGTCTAGAATGTTTACCTTACAGAGTACCTTTATTAAATCAAATTGTCTGAATTCAATTTCCGTTCACAAGTACATTTAAAAGGTACGGCATTTTGATAATTCATCTTCTCGACGATGGTTATTAAGAGCAACCATTGCTATGCAGATAAGGTATGTATAGAAATTAGAAATAACTTATTTCAACTATCTCTTTCTGGGAGATTCTTATCCATAGACTGGAAGTGAAAGCAAGTTCGTTCAAGAAAAAAGGCACTTATAGTGCATGCAGGTAATTGCGCGGGTACAATTCCCTTTGAAGGTGTTGCAAGCTATAATGTCTGTAAAAGGTCTATCAAGTGATCTCAATTGCACACAGTTGTAGTGGTTACCTAACGATGAAGAGTATGACGATTAACCATAAGTCTTTCAAAGATACGCCCTGTGTTATAAGGACAAAACCGAGGATCATGCGGGATCTAACAGACATTCGGCGCGCTTTGCTAACTCCATTTTTAAAAGTGATCGCGAAAATCTAATGCTCGACTTCCTGCGTATTTCTGGCCTGGTGGTAGCGTGACAGGAGGTTTGTCACGAATTCAAGCTACTGTTGTCACGAATGGAAACATGTAGCGGTGTCTATCTTTTCTTTGGTAGAGCTGGAACACTTGTCATAGGTCGCAGAGCTGAAAATAAAGCAAGACAGCAGTCAGCTATTGCATGTAAAGGAAGATGTAAAGGAAACAGTGCCGATGTACAAGGCACAATTAAATTTTACAAAACAGGCATTTAAATTCTGCTAGAACCAGTGGAGAAAATGTCTATACTGAGTCAGGTAAAGTTTATCCAAAATCAGGCACCTCAAGAGAACTCTGATGATCTAGAGAGGGCTTCTTCGAGGACAGAGTTTACATAAATAATGAAAGGACCACACCGATGAGAGAACCTTTTTGGAGCTAACCTGTATTACCTTGGCTCTAAATTAGAAATGGAAGTTTTCCCATATTGAATTTACCATCCTTTTTATTTCAGTCTACGTCTCTGTTACGTACCAGGATCGGCGACTTTGCCGGCTGACTTTGGATCACTATAGTGACACACAATTCTTTTATCATTTGTCAGCTGGACATCTTGTTCACCTCCTTTGTTGCTAAAATAAAACCGCACAAACAAACAGACAAATAACGGTCGCGAGACTTTTCAAGATTTAGCTCATAAAGTGCTTGACAAAGACAAGTACTTCGCACATTAATAACTACATGACACCGTTGTAACGACAATTAACGCTTCTGTTCCCTAAGAGAAAATGAAAGTTACGTTGAATTTGTTTTCTTACGACAAAGCGTGCGCCCTTGGCCTTCAAATTGCCCATATTTATCTTTATTTTTCATTTTTTTAATGTTTCGTTGGGCGTTTTTGTTCAACTGATTTCCTTTCACACATACACCATTAAATTTTCCCAGAACTTGAAATCATAGAGACACAAGTACAATTCTATGTGCTTATAGTGTCAGAACAACACCTAAAACGGTACCGAGGACAATCAACATTTTGACCATCCTGACAAGTTCTGCAACGGGAATAATACCAACTGTAGTGTTTATTTCATTAACACCGCTGGACACTGATAAGTTTCACCTGGCTCACCTGAGAACATTTTTGCGTTCCGCAAGAGCGATCTGTTCTTGGTCAGTGAACAGTATCGTGTGGTGTGGAGTAGGCATGTCTATGTTGGGGAGAATTCCTTTGGTTACAGCCGGGACTTGTGGTAGGATACCATGATACACTAATAAGTCATCCACTAGCAGCTAACAAAACAACAACAACAACAAAAACAACAAATTAAGATCAAGAATTCCTTTAGTTACAGCCGGGACTTGGGGTAGGATACCATGATACACTAACAAGTCATCCACTATCAGCTAACAAAAAAAAAAAAAACAACAACAAAAAATTAAGATCAAGAATTCTTTTGGTTACAGCCGGGACTTGTGGTAAGATGATACACTAACAAGTCATCCACCTACAGCTAACAAAACAACAACGTGAAATTCAGATCAAGCACATATGACAGGGATTTTAAGATTCCTAGCTGCGTACGACTAGGCGAATAGTATTTTCCAAAACTGAAACAGTGTGCACAAAAACGGGGTATTCGTATTCTTTGGAGTTTATACAATTCTATGACTTGACCTGTTACATTTTTTATGACTTCCACGACCCAGTATTTTGTTCCCTCCTCCCAACATTTTAGTTCATTTCCATGGCATCTATTACCCACATCTCATTCATACATTTTGATCTTAAAGTAAGAAAACGAATTTCTTGACTTTCCCAGCCTCTCCCACGACCCTCGGAACCCTGAAAAAGCCAAAGCTGGGACAAATGACCAAAGTTATTTGTGTCACTATTCTTCCTTGGCGATACATTTTGCTGTTAGTTTCTTTCCTTGGTAATGGGTGACAGCGAGCGACTGTCTAGGGAACTTAAAAAATATCAGAAGGAAAATCCACGTCTAGGGAAAGCAAATTTTTTCAAACCATAATTGGAATGACACTCATATTCTTAAAGTGTGATGACAAGTCTTACCCCAAACTGCTGAACTCCTCGGATCGGCGTTTTGCTGTAATTCCAAACTTTTACCATGGAAACTGTTACGGGCTCATCAAACACCACATAAATCAAATTGATCTGAAAACGAAGATCAGAAAACTTTTAAAAGCTTAGTGTAGAGTATGTACATGGTCTGAGAGAATCATCATCATGATGATTCTCTGAAAAGCATTGTATTTTCCTAACAAGTTTTTTTTTTTTGTTGAGTATCGTTTCGGAATCATTTAGCAAAAAACATTCCCCAACTGCATTTATTTGGCTTCAGGTCGCTCCGTAAATAGAAACTTGTGCGACGTTCTTTATAATGGGACGCAAAAATAAAGCCAGTTCGCGATTTTGCCACTCGGGATTTCACGCACTGAAGTCACGTTCACATGCATGTATCTACGTCGGGAGTTCTCATCTGCCCATTGCTGTTGAGTGTGTGACGCTTAACTAATAATGCAAACGGTCCTCACCAATCCCGGTAAGATGGGAGCCAACCACATGTGCCGTCCATCGTAAGTGTCATTCACACCGTCTATCAACTTGTCAGGAGTTCTTATATCATCTACCACTCCTGGTAAAACGTTCACACTGTGAGGATGCGCGGTTATGTTGTTTTCCGTAAGGCGTAGTCTGTAGCCATTTTCATCGTAAAATTCAAGGCCGTTAAGACCGACGTAGTAAGGATCACCCCAGGTGGAAAACAGTTGAAACTGAAATACGACTGGTAACAAGTGAAGGAAAAGTAATTCACAGGTAGTAATCTATTTTGTCCTCTTAATATTGAAACAAAATTGTGTTTTACCCGAAAAAAGGTCCATATTCACTACCTCAATTATTACAAGGGAGGGGCAGCGAAGTGGCTTATGGTATTAAAACATTTCCGTTATTATTGCACATTCAGAAAACTGAACAGTAAAAACTGCACTTAAGTAAGGAATAATTGATTTACCTAACAGTTGAGCATTGAGACATTTCGAAGATGTTTCACTTTGTGGAAGACGAGCGCAAATTTGTCTCAAATCTGCCTGAACGAACTGATTGAAACAAAACCGCACAAAGACACAATTTGAAATCGTAACTGTTACTGACAGAAAGTCTCCCTTTTTGAAGCTAATGATATAGAGAAAATGCCATTATGCTGACAAACACGTTTGCTTAAGTTAACGGAGAAAATTGTCAATGTACTGTTTGAACTACTTATTGGTTGATCAGTCTATGTACTAGAAGGATACAGCCACAAGGCATCAACGTTGGTTCATAGTCTGGCATAAGCTTTTTCAAATTCACCCTGCTTTCAGATCTAAAGACAGAATAAATCAGAGTAAGATTACAAAATAGGAAACACATTGAACGTTAATAACAACGCTTCGATATCAAGTAATGATTGTGTATCCCGCTTATCTTGCTTCGATAAGTTTTATTTTGGGTTAAAACTTCGGTGCATATAACGAATAGTAATCGATCTTTCGAAATAGCTTGAGGTCACTGTCGGTAAGCTTTGGCGTCGGTGGTTAATTACACCCTTTTGCTAAATAACCTTTCTAAAGAAAACATTGGCATCATTTCAACTGAATCAGTAGGGAATAACGAAGGTGAAAACAACTATTTACTGCGCACGATGTGAAAACAACTACCACAACTGACCATAAAACAGTAAACGTCGGAAATAAAAGACACTTACATTAATGCATTACGCCTCGTTACTTTCACACCGTTAAAAAAGCAAATTCCTTTACAGTGGCAAAGAAACTATAACTGCACCTGCGTTCCACGTCCTTGGTCGAAGTACCATGCACTGCATATCCTCTTGTCATTTTAATAAAGAAAACATCCTGCCCATGATCGAAATGCATGTTACCCGGCCCTGAAAAACAAATGTCATTAAAATATAAAGATGTTAGACGAAAGAACGTCTATAAATATTGTGGAAATGTGTTCCATATTAGACAATCGGTTCACCTTTTCTCAAGAGAAATCCCTCAGGTGGTGAAATATTCCTATCATCGAGCTTAACGTGAACTTGTTTGGCCTGTGAACAATAAAAATAAGCATAAGTAAACTTACAAAATAGCAATCACAGACTTCATGATATAAAAAAAAAACTTGGTATAGAGAGACACGTATCATCTGTATTCCTGTTCCAGCTGCATGTCTTTGCGCAAAGGTTGCTCCACTTGCTTTTCAGAAGTTGGAGTGCACTTAACAGATTTCATCGAATTCGTTTGTCAATGAAATACATACCCCTCTGAAGGAATCATCTGTGGATTTGTTGTAGTTCCAAACTCTGAATCCCACCAAAGGGGTGGTGTGTCCCAGGTCTATTGTCAGAAGATGATCCTGCCCATCAGTGAATGGTATCAGCCACATGTGTTCATCACTCATTGTCACGTTTGTTCCATTTATCAATCTTTTGGGGCAACAATCAAAACTTTAATCAAGACGAAGGTACGGGAAAAACCAAGAAAATTCCGTTCCCGGATTTATACGAACTGGGATGCCATTAAGTACTCAAGAAGTGTATCCACGGAGATTTAAGTTGTGATACCGGAGCAATCCAGTAAAAATAATTAAATAAAAGCAAAGGTAAAGCTTGTAACCAGGTCAGTAAGGTGACACTAAACCAGCTTGTTTTCAAAGGCTTCAACAAATCGACCCGAGTACTTACTTATCAAGAGTTCTATCGTCATCTTCATATTCAGGAAGGTCATTAAGATCTCTTGGAGACGCCTTGGGAGATAAATTAGGGAAAAAATCATTTGAACACCAATTTTTAGACAAACACTTTGACTTGTGTACAATAGGAACCAATTCTCGCGTTCTTCTTTGTAGAAAAGAATCAAGTCATCCCGGTGTTCTCAATCCAGCAAGGAAGTTTTGGTCATAAAAAGGACAACACAATGACCCATCCAAATAAACATTTTCTCGAGTTTCTTATTCTTATTAGAAACTAAAATTCAAACATTTTGCAGACTTCAGGACGACTGGTCAAAAAGGCGTCCTCTTATTCCTGCCAAATCCAATATTAGATGTTATTTCAGTACGTCAACAACCACTTTAGACTAGAAACATTATATCTACTCGTCAACGTATTGTTCGATTCTTGAGTGATATGTTAAAGGAAGATCGTTTCCACTGCGACCTTAGTTTCCCTTAACAAATTACCATTGTTTGTTAATATGTTAATATGTTAATATGTTAATAAGTTGCGAGTGTAGCCAAAATTAAAATAATGAGTGCTCAGTCCTTATTAGACGAATTCGTTATATCCATCCATATAACCGACGCCAACACTCACTCTTTTCAATGACTCAAATACTAAGAAGCTTGTTATATTCTTCTATTCCTTCAGTTCTTTCTCTTGCTTTACAATACATCGTATCTTACCTTCAACATGCTGTATGAAAGAGGAATGGATTCTTGATTAGGCCCCAGAAGTTCGATTCCAGTGAGTCCCATGTAGTACGGATCTCCCCACGTCGAGACAAAACTGAACTGAAGAACTAATCAAACAAAAACAGAAATAACACCAAAGTGATTTTTGCGTTTAACTGACGTTTCAACGGGAAGGTGCTGGGTCGAGACACCCTGTCATGTCGATCTGTTTCGTTCCGTGTGTGCCTATAACTAGAGAAAAACACTCCTAGCAGTTTAACTATACTTTAAAACATACCTTGACCCTCTAAGAAGTCAGCAGAACTGTTTGTTATATCTCCTGTTAATTCAGAAAATCAGAAGAGAAATCACTTCAAAGAAGTATGTTCTGGATTAGCCAACGTTGCAGACAATCTATAAAAAGTCATGAGACGACTAACCTCCAGAAATAAGTTCTGAAGCGGGTTCTGATTTCTTTATATGCTGTTTGGCCGATGTAAGCGGTCGATCTCCACTTGTCTTTCAGGAAACAGAGAAACACACAAATTAATATGAACAGCCGTTTCAGTTCTAGGTGCATCAGCAAAGTAAGTGAGGTAGAGGACTTATATCTTATATTCCAACGATAAATTTTTATTTTTTATTTCACATCCTTGTTTTACCGCGACTGAATAAAAAAATAAACCATCTCTTCACCTAAGCAATTTCTTTAATTGTAAGCGCAGCCCTTTTTATATAATCAACAAGCCACAAACAAGAAAATAATCATATAATGCATACACAAGGCTTCTTCCTGGAGGGAGTTTCTTTTGTCCGCAGACAGACGTGGGGAGCTCAACACATTGGACTACATGACAACAGATCTAATCAATTGTGCACGTCTAACCTCTTCCTCTGCCTGATCAGCAGTGGACGGCCGTTCAAAGTAACGGCTCCTTAGTAATTCGTCTTCGTCCTCCTCGTCTCCCTCATACGTCTGGTCATACTGGGCCATGGCTTCTAGTATGTCTTCATCCATCGTGAACATAATTGTCTGTTAAAAGGCACAGAGAGTAATTACAGAACACAACTAACCGAAGTTTAGGAGGAGGGTAGTACGTCTACTGAAAAGTAGTACTTAGGATTCTTGTGCCTTGTGTGATTTTCTCGCCTGAAAATGAAACTTTCCGAGTAAATCATAAGTATATTAAGAAGAGGCATTTATGTTTCGTAGGACTGTGATGAAAAGCTACTATTATCAGGTAGGTAACTCGCTCAGAGGGGATAACGTCATAAACTTGAATCATCGACAACTCGAGAAACTGCTTGAAGAGTTACTTTACTCGAGCAACTCAAAGCAACTGAAAAGTTTTCCTTTCCAAATGATTAACTATGCCAACAATGTAAGTAATATGGCTTTTTGTGTTTTCCAATATCAAAATAGAACCGTCGAAATAAAACCAATACAAGAAAACTAAAGACTAAAAGCCTTTTGAAACAGTTGTTTTTATACCAGCTAATTGGTTACTTACGTCGCCAAAGGCATAATTAGCTCCAAGGACACCACTGGCTCTGCAGTTTAAAAGAGCGCACTCAAGGTTACAAAAAAAGACAACTTTTTTCCAATGGTCGTAAAATCGAGATCAAAGTCACCTCAACGGCCAATCCGGAAAAAAGGTAACTATTAGAGGGAGCTCACTAAAACGGACTGTGTAAAGCTGGGAAGTTTGTCAGTGACCAAATCGCGATAGGTTATCCCATGCGTCTGAATTACTGAGCGGGTAAGTGTCTTAAAACAAATCCAAAATAATCGAGGAACGTTCGACACACAGCAAAAAATTGGCCTGAAAGAAGGGATAGAAGGATGCAACAAACTACAAAGAACAAATCGGAGTCGTTGTAACTCAGTCACAGACAGCGTAATCATCAACAGATCTGTGTTTATGTTTTGTTTCTGCCTCTTGTCGCACGAAATAGACAAACCTAGACAAGTCTCAACTGTAAACACACAAATAGTTATACACAAACGAAGAGCATACAATACCGTGTGATTTCTCCCCGAAATATCAGGCTCCCATCCAGGGTCATATCAATACATCGTACTCCTCTGAAGGAGTGAATTCTTGATTTGTTGTAATTCTGGAGGGAATAAAATTCAAAATTCATTTCATGTTCTAGCCAGATTACAATGCACAAGTAAAAGGAATACTATCCACTAGAGAAAACTTATGTCTATGCCCTGGACATCTAAACCTTTCTATGAAGACAGAAATATACGGGATCACAAATATTCTTGCCTACGAACAGGCGTTTATTGTTAGCCGATCAGTATGCACTTTCTTTTTGCCCGAGAGAAAGTACGGGGTCTGCAGCAACGCAAGCCGGGGAGAGGTCTGCAAGAGTCTGTGACTGATAACAAGGAGCTTAAGCACCATCGTTTTTTGATGAGCAAACGGTAGCCGGAAGTTAACAGTTCTTATTCCTGCTGTTCAGTATACCTTTTTGGTGACGACAGCCGCAAGTTAACAGCTCTTATTCCAGCTGTTCAATACACCTTTTTGGTCAGTACAGTTTAGTTCAAAATGCCAAAACGCAGAACTTACAGTCGATGCATTAACGTTAAAGCGCGTCAGAGTTAGTTTTATTCTCCTTCCGGTTGCCGTCCGCTTCTCAAAAACGTCTCTGCTTAAGTCTTCTATTAATGAGGTCAGACCCCCGGCAAACCTCTCCCCGACTCGTTTCCAATCTTCCCTCGGTGGAGAAACGCGCGTCCTGCAGCGCTATTGATGAGGGCTGCTCTTAGGCTATGAAAATACAGCCAGTGAAACTGAGCAACAGATTTTTATGACGAAATCCTGTAACGTATGAAGAGCTTACCCATATTCTTATCATGGCGATCCTTATGCTTTCAGCAAACGTAATACTGATACTATGTTTTCCTCCAGGTGTGAACGGAGCCAGCCAAAGATGCATATCATCCCTTTCAATAAAATGTAATAATGCGATAAGTCAACCATCACATCTCCTGTTAGCAGGTACAAACACACAATCGCGTAAGTTGTTGAGAAGAGTAACATTTTACCTGGTGCGAAAAACCCCATCAATGAGATTGGTCACTATTCTTGGATCATTACCATACTCAGGAAGGATGTTAATATCTGGAGGATCCGCCGAGATCTGAAAAATCGATCATAATTTTGCATATCTTGCAAAGTAAACATGTATAGTTGTACCTCTACCGCGTCAAAATCTGTAATTGTAATGATAACAAACACTTCGAATCTGGCTGGCTCCTAATCCGCATTTTCATGGCTTCATTGTCTACTACAGGACCAACAAACCGCTTCAGTCTGACCGATTGCAAGCGGCTTTTAATCAAGCAGTTTACATCGGATTATTGAACAACCAGGGAAATTCAAGTGGAATATGTATTTAGCCAATGAGATTCAGCTAACTTATCAAAGTTAACCAATCAATTTCAAGAAAATACTGCGAATAATAAAACTTTTCGACTTTAGCTTGGGAACAAAACTGAATGAAAATAAGTAGTCAGAATACTACGGTTTCCTTGGATATCTAAAAACAGCTTTCAAATCATTGCTTTAGAAAGCTAGGAAAACAATATAGTAGCTGATGTTTGTAATTCAACAAGTCATGCTCTGAAAAGAAAACATTTTTCCTGAATCGCCTGTCACTAAAACCTAGTACCATTACCCACTGAGATAACAAATACTTAGTTTGCCAGTCTCACAATCACTAACCTCTATAATCTCTGCAGGTTTACCACAATCTGTGAACACCTCAATTCCATTGAGTCCTACGTAGTTTCTGTCTCCCCAGGTGTTCTTGATGTAGATCACTAACTGCTTTCCTCTGGGAAGTGTTGGAATCTCTAAATCGGTCAAACCACTGAGGAAATAACCATCAGAGTAATTATGATCACTATATAAAGAAAAATCAACTCAAATTCCAAAATTAAGGAAAACTGCATGTTAAGTTCTTCCCCGATTAGTGCATTTAATCGTCCAAATAAACGGTGCCAAAACAAACAGATTCAAAACTGCCATAACCTAGCTAAGACACGCTCACGAACTCAGAGTTCTAACGCGTCCAAGTTACTTTACAACTGTAAACGATCCTCGGCTTCACACCCGATATAAGCAGTTATTAATTGCCAGAGATAGCGATTAAGGAAAACTCTTCGCAGATTTGCACCAACGCGAGCCAAGGGCTCGAAACGAACGTTCTTCAAAATTTACTTCATCCGCACAACTAACTTTTAGCTGACATAAAGTCTGCATTAAAAAGTTAGTCTTCTCCAACATCACACAACTTGGACCAGACTTCCCATCCTATTAGAGATTGGGAATTCAATCTTTACATTATACTGAAGTACCTCTCATCGATCTCCTTAGACTGTTCTGTTATTGGCTGAATGTGTTCTTCTCTTTTTGATAACATCTCATCTAGAGCATCACCTGGAAAAAACAATGACGAAAGATATTTAAAAAATCCCACATCACCCAACACAGGAACGGTACATTTTCATCCCCGACACCTCCCCTATTAACTCAGCCAAAGCCACTATTGTCTATACAAAATAGTCGAAGTAAGTAAACTCGCTATTTAGCAACTGGACTGACTGCGCACACGAAACAACTTACCATGATTTTCCAGATCAAGATCCTTTGTTATCCGCCCTCTGTGTGATTTCTCAAACAAAGACAATAAACTCCACGATTCCTCTAAACTCAAATTCTGCTCTCTGTGATAAAAGGTAAAGAAAAATAAGATAAAATTGATTAAACGTAGGTGCCAAGAGAATTATGTTCTAAGGCGTCATAACACAAGCATGTGATCTGGGTGACTAAATCAGAAATCGCAAAATACATGTGGATATGATCTAATGCGCTATACAATAAGACTAAGCAAAATAAGATATGAAAATGAACTATAAAAGGCTAAGAATATACAATTTGGCTAACTAAAAACGAACTATAAAAGCAAACATGAAAATGCCTGTCTAAAGAGATGTGTTTTAAGAAGTGTTTTAAAACAATTAAGATCATTTACTGCTCTTATATTTGATGGCAATCTGTTCCAAAGTTTAGGAGCAGATGCCATAAATGATCTATCACCTAAAGTTTTCTTAATTATGGTCCTGGGTGGCAATAATTGTAGTTCAGACTGAGATCGTAACATCATACGTCCGAATTGTTGCTTTTCCCCGAGTATATCACCTCTAACTCTTGTATCGCATGGAAAAGGTTTGATTACTATTTTCAAAACTACCTTCTCCACGTGGCTCGTGCTTGCTTTGCATCATGTTGTGCACCCGTCTCTTCTGTTCCAACTTCACTACACCCTTTATCCTCATCTTTTCTTCTCCCCGAGCCAGTGCGACCTTTTCCTTCCTATACAAATAAAATCGCAATATTGTTGAGCAAAAGACTTGCATATAAAAACGTGTGCCGTTCACGAGTCATCCCTTAGCCGGCTCGAAGACTCTTGTTGTGCACAGCACTCTACAATCAAAGCATATTAAATGTTGCCGTAGCACAGTTTGGCCGGTTTACTACAAGATAGATTACATTGTATATAGCACTCATAATAGTCATACTTACCAGTTGACCAGCCTTTCCATCCAAACAAGTAGGAAGACATTCATCCCTGTGAAGAAACATGGTTATGTGTAACTTTTTAAAAGTTTACCAGCATATGTACGGATTTTACATCTGATTACTTAAGAGCACCGTGTGATTTTCCCAAACTACTCTTTGAGTAAAGAAAAGTAAATCCGATGTGTTTCTGTACAACTGACTCTTATTGTTTAAGCATTCACGAAAGGACGGTGAATATGGTCCTTTTACCGATCTAAGTGTAAACGCAAGGCTACGAGAGCACTTTATTACTACATGAACGCTTGCAGCAACTGGCCGTGAAAATTACACTGACGATGCTGTGGTTGCATACTTACTTGCCAAGAAATTCACCGGGCCATGACTCCGACTTATCACTGGCCCCAGGAGTGCTGGATCTACGTCCACTTGATGGTCTGGAATGAGGCTTCTCACTCTTGAAAAGATCATCTGATGCTTGTCGGACATCTGTCAAACTGTTACTTCTTCCTGGATCAACACCTGTGAAAATTTTTTACATCTACTTTTTCGCCAATTCTTAACAGCACAGGAAAAACCTGAATGGATGAGTTGCCGGTAATAGGATTCTTGTGTTTGCGCCAAGATTTCTGGGATCGCCAGGGGACAAACATTGCAATTCAATAGAGAGAAATGTATGGCGAAATGTTGTTTCGACGTTAAAAAAAAACGATTTTGGTGAGAGATCATCGCTTTTTTGCCGCTGAATCCAAAAAGATCTTTGCACATGTGCTGTTATCAAACCAGATAAGAAACTCTGGTTCCGGTTTGTATTACTCTTAAACCCTCCACCCCAATCCACTGGACAATGGTCACGAAGGTTCTGGGAAAAAGCTGGGACCTGATCGCATTAGTTAAGTAACTAAAATTTTCTGACACGGGCGAAAATAATAATTTCATACAGCAGCTGAATATCTAGTGTAATAATACACACAAAAAAAAAATTAAGCGCTTCTGATTGGCTGAAACGAGTGCATTTTTCATGTAACGAGCGCAAAGTTGCCACAAATAGCACGTTCGCGCTGTCAAAACTTCGCCTGTCTCATCTTTTTGTGATGTTATTTTCATGTTAATTATTTAAAAGTAATTTCTCGTGCAATTTGGTGCAAATAAGCCCCTCAAAATTTTTCAAGACTACAAAATGCACTCGCCCCACGACCTCGTGCAATTTCGTTGTATTTGAAAATTTACCCGTGCTTATTTGCACCAAATTACGCAAGAAATTATGTTATTACCCACACAAAAATCTGGCTGAAATTATCAATCATTCACTAACCTGGTTCATTCTCAAGCCATATGGGTCTGGATTTTGATCTTGAGGATGAACGGGAGGAAGAACTGTGGGTAAAAAGGAAACAAATTAGGCGTATACGGTGCGATAGAGATGGACGTACTCACAGGTTACAGTCAAAACTAGAGAGTAACCTCTAGTAGCAAGCTAGTTACAAAAAATTACTCGTCTTTTGGTCTTACCCAGATTTGTCTTTCTTCTTGCTCGACTCTAACCATGGTGGCTTGTTTGGTAACACAGAGCCAGCCACAGAATTTCCTCTTCCAAAAAAAAGAAAGGAAAAAAGAAAGTCACTTACAAGGAAATTCGTTTAACAATAAAGAGCTTCTTTAGTCGGTGATCGTTTCCCTTATTCTCGTGATCTTAATGTTTGATCCAGGGGTGATATAGTAAGGAGAAATTAGATAATGGTCGCTCCTAGGGATTAAAAGGTTAAAAGAGTGTGTATCAAACACTTTAAGAGGGTCTTTCAACTTACCTTAGAGAATCACTGTTCACATCCGAGCTCCCAAGAGCTTCCGAGGATGAAAGATTTGGAGTGGAACTTGACCTAACGGCAGAAGAAAATCCAAGATCGAAATCAAAGTTGCAGAAATATAAGGTGCTCTTGCCTCTTGCTCCTACACGAGTAAGGGGGTATCCCGTTTCCATATGGTTAAAACAAAAACACACACACACACACACATATATATATATACACATACACACTACGCAAACTTTGGTAAAAATAGCAGCGCAGGTTTGCTCTTGTGGAACGCCCTTACGCACACAACCCAATCCCCGTCTTTATCATCTCTTTTGTGAGTCACCCCTCCCTTAAAAGCAATGTTTTCTCCTTATGGGGGGAGACCTTTTTATGAATATCAATTGTATCATAATAAAGAAAACACGACTATTTACCTAGTAACCAGAGATTGCTCCTCAAGTTTTTTATTGCTTGATGTCAAGTCGGCAGCTAACAGAGACCTCAGGGCTTTCTCCTTAGTTCTAGATGCCGAAACAATGATTGTTTTAATACCCGCTTCCTAACTAAATTATTTGTTATCTATATCTCACTGTGATCTCACATGGACGATATGCCGGCACAGAGAACTGCTCCTTGTATAATTGACTTGTACACAAAATGCACATGCTATTGGTTCAATTTTATCCCTAGTGCTTCTTAATAATAATGACACAGGAAAATAAAATACAAATAAAATAAAAATAAAATAAAACTTGACCACAAGATATACATGCACGACTACGTCATATTAGCTGGGTTCCCTGTTCGCCAGTTTTTCACCGCCCTTTAGATCACCACCGTGATTCTATGTAATGGCGGTCGTTTGGTTGTTATGTTCTCGATACGAACATTTTTAATTGCATGCTATTGCAGCGCATATTCAGTCAAAATAACGAGGTCTGCAGCAATTACCTTGGAGATATTTACACCAGAGGAATTTTGGTCCTTTGGTCCATACTAGTTAGTTGTAAAGTGTTTATGCGTTTCAATGTATCCGTTTTGCCCACACCGACGTCTTCGTTTTGTTTTCAATATGTCTACACCAATGCGCTGTGTCCATTTAAAACGCATCGTTTGAATGCGTTTCCCCTACGGTCTATAAAAGCACGCCACACAATGCCGATAGAAACGACCATTAGGTGGCCCTTTTTTCATCATATCAATACGAGAAATACTAGAAACAGAATATTTTGAAAAATGACGTGTTTCCGAAGGCCCTATTTTTCAGATCATTTTAAAAATCTCTGGTTCATTAGCGTTTCCGTGAATTTTACGGTGGATGACACGCGCAAAAGCATCAATAGGTTTGTATTTTCAAACAAAAACGCATCATTCGGGACAAGGCAATACAAGAGCTAATGCAAACCTGGTAGATTTTGTACTGACCACAAGTGAGAGATGCAACAACAGAGCAGCAAGTCCTTAACCTTCAACAAAGTATAGTAACCTAAACCTTCTTACCTGTCTTGTCCTTGTTGTAGTTGGCCTGCCTTACTTTCTTCTGCTGACTTTTCCTGTCGATGTGGTCTTGGGGATTTTAGGTGCATCCTGGGAGACTCTGGGGGTTTTGGTATCATTTCATGTTCTTTAGATTGTTTGCCATCTTTAGCATGTCTAAAGAAAAAGCACATTGGAGCAAGCAATCTTATTTTATTTATTATTTTATATTAATTACAATATAAATTACACTATATTGCTGCTTTACATGAATGCCGTGCCTTAAAGAGCTTAGTTGATTTCTCGACTGAACGACCCCAGTCTGCAATAACAACAAGTATGATACATTCGTCAAGTTGGCTTCGCCTCGTATGCCACTCTTTTGTTCTTACCAGAGGCACGGAAACATAGAATCTATTTGTCAAGGAGTACTATAGAAACTGACAGAGTGAATATGCATTACCTTTCATTTTTATATTGCTCGACACTATTATCCTTAATATCACGCTCTTTTCTTTGCGGATCTTCCTCAGCTGACGATTTTAACAACACCGTTTTGCATCTGCTCACATCCTGTTCAGAACTTTTATCACACTCAACAGCAGCGCTCATCTCTTCGTTCTCCTCTTTCTGTCCATCGACAGATCTTCTCAATACCACAGTTTCACTTCGAATTATAGGCTCTGGATCCTACATAAGCCATAAGCAGAGTACATTAAATTTAAGAGCAACAGTCAACTAGAAAAGTGATCATGGCCCACTCGTTTTAGCGCACCCAACAGGTTAACCCTCATGGTCTTTGTTTGCAAGCAAAAGAAAACGTCTTGAACCTGAATGCATTTGCAAATTTTATCATAGTGTTTACAAATTTCTCACAAAATCAAAACGGAGACAAAAATTTAGCGAGGTACGTCATGGACCAACAATCTCAAACAGAATTGTTTACATAAATCTAGCTTTGAAGCAGAAGGGGAAGTACCCTTAACCAGATGGTTTGCGTGAAACAATGTTGTAACCTCGAGGAAATACGATCACAGATTTGTCGAAGATGATAGTTTCAACATGTCTCTTCACTTCGATCTACAAAATAGATTGCAATTGAATTAAAACTGACTATGCTCATAAACTCACCTGTGCCTGTTCCTTGCTTCCTTCCGATTGTTCGTTTGTGTGGATGAGATTAATAACTTTGCAGTAATCAAACACCTGATTACCACACCCCTGAAATAATAGAAAGTTCAGTTCAATCACACACTATCTTTTTCAGCTATCCAAGTACACGTATACTCAGCAGATAACGTTTAGCTAAAAACGTTCAAAAGTAATACAAAACTTCACTTACTTTGTCAATAACTCCTTCCCATACAAGGTCCCCTCCGACGAAAATTCTCACATCTTTAACTCCGACATTTAGTTCCTTAAAAAAGTTAATAAATACGTAAAACACTTAAGAAGGAAAAACTCTAAGAAAGGCCAGTACTAATATAATAGGAATAGCAAATGATAAATCCAATACATGGATTGAAGTCATTTGAGGTTCTTACGATTTCGAGATAGGTTCAATCATTTCCAAGATAAGGGAAAGTTATGAGGAACTGAACCTCAGACCTTTGGATTATACGTGCTCTACATGTACCACTAAACCACAGAGAACTTAGGAGCGGGCCACATTCAGACAAAACTTTTGTCTGAGACAATTAAGCAAAGTGTACTTTTTCCAATCTAGGCTCATATATTGTCCTTTTATTTCCTGTCCCCCTTTCCTCTCTTCCTCTCTTTGAATACATATTTTGGTGATAAACTCAGTAAAACGTTAGCAAGAGAGAGATGAGAAAGGTGTCTCCTTCAGTCTAGCAATAAGATTTGAGGACAGCTATCTTATGCTTTAACAAATTGTCTCCGTACGTTTTGCCGCGATTGTGAGCCACTGCACATAGCTGTTCATATGTCACAAGCGGCCTGTTTACAGCTACATCAGCAGTGTTGAAAGGATTCTAAGTAACTACGTTAGCGGTTAGCTTTTCCTCCCACATGGTTAGCTTTTTCTTAACCTTATGCGTGAGAAAGTGTTTAACGTAATCACTTCTTGTCTTGCACCTGTTTTTGTCTTTTTATCTCACTATAGACGCCAGGGAAATCACAATTTTTTCCATACATGTAGGTGGACAAGTCAATTACGATGAAACAATAACAGTGCATGTTGTGTTGTTGTGCAGAACTACATGTAACAGAATGTTCAGAACGAGCTTCCCGGTGACTAACCTTGATACCTCTGTTATAATTCCAGACAGAGATTTTTGATAGTCCGTGAGATTCAAGGCTGGTAGCGTCACCACTAGGCAGATGAAACACTAATTCAACTGGATGTTTAGTTTGAAACCCACATGACCACATATACCGACCTTTAGTAGTCTGAGAATAAAAAGTAAAATTCAGAATTCATTCGCCATTGGCATGTGCATGTACTTAGCTATTGATAAAAGACACGTTTGTAAGATATAAGGGAACATTAATTTTGCAAAAGCAGTTTAAGGTGCAACCCACAACAACTTGGCTTACAATACAATCAATTATGGTAAATGATAGGTAAACACAACTACCTTTGTTTTCCCATTGGCTAAGTTACCAAGGACACCCATGTCTCCAACATGGCCCGATAAACTCACATTGTGCTCATCATAAGGAATCGTGTTCCCCTTTAAATCAAAGAACTGAATCTGAAGAACAAAGGATTTCCGTGAAGAGAAAATAAACCATCAGGTTAGTTAGATACATTGAGGCAATCTCTTGTCCAATTAAACTACCTCCTTATAGTGATTATGATGTCGGTTTCAAAAGTAGTTACAACAGTACAAGAGAGGAAAATTACAAACCTCTGTTAGTCCTACATAACTTGAGTTCCCCCAGTTTGAAATAATCTCAAAATAGACATCTGTTCCCTCTTCAATTTCAGCTTTATTATTTTCAGCATCATCCAGTGAATCCATTACACTGAAATCCTGGAGGGAAAAACAAAATACATCGTTTGCTGTTCAAGAGAAAGCGAAAACGTGGAGTCAAGCCACTACATTGTACATGCAGGAACAGAACCCAACTATTGAACAACACTGAACGCCATTTCCCTCCCTTAAAAACTGTTAGTACCCCTTGAAAGAGCACTCAGTGAAAATCCAAGGTGTTTCCTCATGCTAAAACCATTCTATAAAGAATCAAACAAAATAGTGTTGGATCGATACATTGTCATCTTGTGAGGTGGAAAGCTTATCCTGCCACAGCTTATCCAGGTTTCCATAGCATAAAGCCACTGGAAGAAAAGCTATTCTTCCTGGGAGGGATGAAACTGTACAATAGGGTTGCCCCCCTCTCCCTGTATATCATCGTGTTTTACAGATATTTCATTAGTGCCTATCTATATCCTTGGGTGAAAGAAGCTCTGTGAGAGTATAGTCTCTTGCCCAAGAACACACAACACAGTGACCTGGCAACGTCTTGAACTCAGACCGTTTGATCCAGATTGTGGCATTCACACATACACATTATTACCTTAGATTGACTCTCAATAGATGAAGATTTTGTCATGGGTGTAAATGGCACAGTAGCTTTCATTGGGGAAAGTCGAGGAGAAGGTGATGGACTGGACACCTTAAAAGGAGCCTTGCATTCCAGTTTGGACAGAAGCTCTATCAAACTTTGCTGTTGCCTATGGGTGAAAAATCAGGACCTCTTTGTCACTCTGGTGAATGTTTGTCTACATGGCTATATCATGTTTAACTTCATCTGTTGTAGTAGGTAGAGTGGTAATGTTTGAAATAATAAGCTCACAACAATTGTTATATTAACAATGAATCTAAATCCTTTTAATACAATGCTAATTACTGCATAGACGTAGAGTCAAATAACTAACATAACAGGAAGGTGGTTGTACAAAGGGGCTTGGACGTAAAATTAGGAAAATATGGGCCTTTTGTTCGCCATGTACACGTAGGCCAAATTAATAATGGAAATAAATATAACTTGTCCATTCACCTTGCATCCATTTTTCTGACTTTCTCTGTGACAAGAGCTATGGTATCATCAGTTTTCAAAGGAAAGGAAGCCAATGATGATGGCCTTTTAACCTCATGTAATGGTGAGCTGGATACGTTCTAGGAAAACGTTGTACTAAAAACTCAAGTAATATCGGCATGATAAAATCTCACCCTAAATCAAGACTGAATGACTACCTAGAGTAAGCCAACTATAAAAATCTCAATTCTAGCTTAAAATGTTTCACCTAATGTTAAGTTGAAGTACCAGGAGAATGGTACTTAATGGCCAAGAATAATTATCACTACCAATGACTGAAGAACATTCTCGCTAATGCTGTTTCCGTTTCCCTTGACGAAAGTGCTTTAAAGTTTTGAACTTACCTTAGATCTTACTGGAGCTGTCTGAGATCCAGATGCTTTTGATTCTAAAAAAAATGAGATAGAAAAGGGTTATCATATAATTTATATTAGTCATTTGACCACCTTAAGACCTTTAACCAGAGTATCATTTTAGTCAGAGAGAGAGTAATTTTTCTCAAGATTTTTTAACTTAAATAAGGCTAATTGTAATGTAGACAAGGTTATAACTACGTCAAAGCAAGCATTTCACTCATTGGCTGTGAGGGGCCCCTGGGAGAACTGCACAGGCATTGCTTTTCCTTAATTTTATTTGCTAATTTTCTGGCTTTGTTCTCCTCTTCCTCCACCTCCTCCTCCTACTCCTCCTCATAAGTCCTTCCAAAGTTTTTGGGTTAGTATTGAATCAAGACACTAGTTTGTCTGTGCTGTGCTAACAGGTGCCCAGAGGTGGGCTTTGGCTTGGTTGCCACACCACTTTTCTGCTGAGGAGAATCCTGCTCTCCTCTGCTGCTTCCTGTTCAGCACCTACATGTACCCTCCACTACTACTGACAAAGATTTTTGCATGTAGTTATTGAAAAATAAATTTTTTTAAAAGTGTATTTGTGAGACTTAACATACATTCAATAGTGAAAGCCTCTTATTTTCTTTTAAAACCTCAGCTTGAAAAAGTGATCGAGGCTCACAGGTAAAAACTTAGTATGCGAGACCCATCACATGTACTCATAAGCCAAACCATTAGGACTATTTGTAACCCTTTCTTGCCTTTTACGTGCTTTGTTCATATTTCAATTTTAATACCTGACTTTCAAAGCAATTAAAAATCAATGTGATGTCATAATCTCTCACCTATTGTCTGATTCTCTTCAGCCATTGCTTTAAAAATCTCTTCTGCATTGTCATCCAATTTATCCTTAGGTTCCATTCTTCTTGTTGCAGACAAAGGTCTACTCTTCTTTTCTGAAGCTTTCACAAAAACAAGAAACAAAATTGTACTTAGTTGATTTTTATTCTCCAATTTGTTATTCTATGTAATAATACAGTCTTGCTTATTGATTTCCTTGCAATTATTGGAAGTGCTAATTCAAACTACTTTTAGACCAAACAGATGAAGAAAGATGGAGAATTTTGAGCACAGTTGTTTCTTAGAGAGAGCTGTGAGACATTTGTCACCAACATGAAGATACAGTGTACCCTTTAGACACATGATGCTTTTGACCTGATCCTAGCAGTAAGCAGGACATTTATCATACTTGAACCTACTACAGGGCAAAGCTCACCACCAAGTTCTCTGTAGCTCAGAAGTACAGTGTCCCACCAAGAAATCAGAAGGTGATTTATCAAAAACAAACTTAGTTCTTTACCTGATGTCAAGGTTACTTCTTGATTTCCTGATTCATGTTTTTCTGATCTAAAAAATTTTAAATCAATTCATTCTGTATTCATACAACAAATAATGTTTTGCCACTTAACAAATTAACATCAATTGTGAATTAATCTAACAAAAACACTAAACTTCAAGAGGACAAATCAACTTTTTTTGATAGCATAGTCTGATTGTGCAATTGAGTGTGGTCCTGAGAAGGACTAATGGTGACTGATGTTTTGACAACCTGAACAGAAGTTACCATCAGAGTCGAGTGAATAGTTGATCAATTCTTCCTGGATGTTATTGGCTGTAAGTTGGTTTTGATTAAACTGTTTGGATCCATCAGTTCAGTTAGGTTGTTCTGTTTTGTTGTTTTGTAAAGTTAATGTCATGTATAAGTCATTTGTATGGTGCCAGTAGTACTTGATTGACACCTGTTGAAGGGAGTTTGTTGAAAGTTACTAAACCAGCTTTTCAGACTCAGTCATTGAAGTAGTTACTGTGCTGTAGGCTAGGCATTGCACAGAGTCCCAGTCAATAGTGTGGTTTAGAAATCAATGATGTTAAGCATTGTGATTGTTGACATCACCTTTCCTCATCACCCGATAGTGTTCAGTCAGTCTTAAACACTTTTTTTCAAATGCAGTATCATCAGTCAAGAATTACACTCATCAACAAAACAATACTGGGTTTCAAATGTCCTTTAAACATGGTAGGGCCTGGAGCTCAGACAGCCCTTCTGATGGTCACCAAGTGGCATGTAACCAACCATTACTGTTGCACTGAAATTTCACTGGAATTCTACACAGACCCTCTGTATTAACCTACATTGTAGGTGGGAGGAGTAGGGCACAAATACAACAGCTGATGAAAGTTGTAGATATGAAATAATCCGCAAAGATTAGCAAAGCAAAGCAGGCACTGCCAAGGTATACAATCACAAGCATCTGTTCTGGAAATCTCCAAGGTCAACCTGCATGATGCCTGTCTGCATAGAATGCAGCAGCTTACCACAAGCCTGGTCTTGAGGTCAACCTTAAGCAAAATACATTTAGCTGTATCAAATCATTCATCAAAATATTTCGCTCTTAGGAATCATTTCTTAAAAAAATAAGTAAAAATACTTTTTATGTGTTAATTAGTTTTCCCTAATTACTTATTTATAATCAATTTGATTTGAAAATCAAAGCATTCACCTCTTTTGTTGTTTAGTATAGGATCTGTCATCTCTGGATGAAAAGTGTTCTGTGCTGTCATAAGGATCTGCATTCTTCTTCCGCCTTTCATAAGGAAGCAAGAATATGGAAATGACAATTCAATTTTCATACATGGGCAGGCAAGTTTGGAGGTGAAGCAAAATATTTAGTCAATGCATGCAGGTAGGTGAAAGTGAAAATTTTATTTTTAGGCTACTTCACTCCATTTCTGTTATATATGATAATTGGGAATAGTTTTTAGCAATTCAATCCATTTCAAATTCATGGCTGGCTTTTGCAATCATTAAAACAGGAAAGAGTTCATTGATTTTCAAAAACATTCTGACAGATGACAAAACAGACTTTTCTTTACGACAATAATTCCTTAACTTTGTATAAACTTAGTTAAATGTATGATGTTTATCCTCAAGGAAAAGTAACCACTATCAGTAACTTTATAACCCATCTTAAGAGATGACAAATGATGCCTACCTTGTTGCTGACAAGTTTCTCTCTTTTCTTTTCTCTAAAATCAGTGTAAATGGGGGCATTCAGCAAACTGAATTATCACATTAAAATATTAACAACAAGAATAGCCCCTGCATAACCAACAAGGTTTAAATGTAATGGTAAAAAGTGGTATTTATGGTAACATAATTATAGGAAGCTGTACTACTGACAGTTTCTTGTACAAAGCTATAAGCATATACCTATGCAATAATTTGTTCCAACATTGGTTTAGGAGAAAGGACAATGAGCTTCAGATAAAACTTCCTTGCATCTCTTTCTCTCCTTAGTTTCTACTTTGTGAGCGATTGTGTTTATTCAAATACACAAACTACACTGACTCATTAACTCACCTGTTGATGATGAAAAACTAAGAACAACAAGATCCTCAACTGGGTTCACTGACTCATGTTTATGCTTTTTGCTTCTTTGATGAGTTTTTTTCTCATTGCCATCAGAAGTCACAGACAAGTCTTTGCTTTTCACAGATTTAGTTTTTACATGGTCAGTGTCAACTGATGAGGTTTTCCCAAACCCCACACCCTCTGAAATGCTATTACTAGTGTTTATAGAGCTTTCAACTTCATGCTGTCTTTTGTCTGGTGTACTTGTCAATTGTGGTAGTCTTTCTAACACAGCTGCGTCATGGAGATTTAAACTACTATTTGCTCCTTCTAATTCTTCTTCAATTTCATCCTCATTGTCAGCATCAATAATGTTATTGTTGTTGGCATTTTTCTCCTTTGTTTCTTCCTCTATTCTCTGAAGAGCAGAAGGCATACATGTATTAATTGACTTTTTTTTTCTCCTGGCTTCAACGATTTGTAAGGTAAAGCATATTCTATGTATTTGATTACTACACATTTATGCTTTAAATTTATATCTAGATGGTAAACTAATAATTACAGTATACAAAAATCTATGGCAAAGAATCAAATTGCTATATGTGGCTCTGTGTAAATTAAGAGCCAATAAGAGTTGCAGTCAGTACCTTTTTGGCTGCTTCAATACTTTCCTTTATGGATTCATCAGCTTCTAGAGACTTACGAAGTGTCTATTGTAATACAGTAAGGCAAGGAAAATATCAAGATACATGTAATCTAACAAATGAATTAAACAAATTTCAACGAATAAAAGGCATCATGATAAAAAAGACAAAGTATGTCCCTAATGGTATCTAGACATAATTATATATGGAAGTGCTGCATGTACCTCAACATCATTGAAACTGAGAGTAAGTTCATCCTCTTCATCATCACTGTTAAACTCTAACTCATCTTGATCACTTAGGTCATTATCAGCAACATCCTAGAGTGATTACAGCACATGAAATTAATAATGATTTTGTGAATTTGTATTGACATGGATAAAATATGTAAATGAACAACAACTCTGATGCTAAAATCCTGAGAACTAAACTTGTTCAAAATTTTAAATTGAGTCTAGCAATGTGCTATTTTTTCTTCAGCAAGCTGATCATGGTTTGGAAATACAACAAATCTTAATACTTTTTTGTTTTTTAATGCTTCATAGATTTTAGCAAATTATTTTTTAAAACATTGTGAAAAACTCTATTAAGTAAACACTAAGCATACTCAATTTTGAAGAATAAGCTTCCTAATTATGTCCTGTTTCATAATATTTATGACAATGGAAACCAAGAGATCTTTTAATCTTTAGATCAGTATGTCCTGTTTGCAACCAGGGATCTAAGGTAACTAGATATTTAACTTGGTGAGCTAAAAACATAAAAAAATTGGTCACCAGAAAAAAAACATGTCATCAACAGAGAGAAAAAATGTAAGGGGACATTTTGTTAGATATTTATGCACAGTTGTACAGGCATGCACTGAAATCTTCACCTGGTCAGAGGCACTGTCACTACTTTCCACAGCCACAGATTCAAAGTCCTCACTGTATTTACCAGTAACCCTCCCTAAAAATGATAAGTTTTGTGACTGTGATGGTTTCAACCCATAACAAGTTTATTAGGTTTCTTTCAATCAATGAGAATATTTATTTAATTAACAGGGTCAAAAACCATCACCCTTCCACTCCTCTGTGACAAGTACAGGAATTTTTTTGTCTTGATTGAATGACTACAGCTCCAAGCCACTTGTCTGATTGGATGAGTAAAACTTTCTACACAACCTACTTAAATTTTTCTATGACTCGAGTTAAAACACAAACAATGATCAAAATAAAATATGCCTACAGGTGTAGATGTTTTTATTGTGGTTGTTTTTGAAAATTTACTGAACTTCTAATTTTAACTTATCCATTCAGTGGTTTCTAACTGTGGACGTATTGATTCAGAATTTAGCTGAAATGAAAAAAAAATTCAAAGCCATTCTGTTTTAGATGTCATTCCTCCTATTGAACTTGAGATTATCTCAGTTTGAACTATTAGTAACCATATAACCACTTTTTACAATTGTTAAACCCAAAATTATTTCAGCAACAACAATTTGAAAATCAATCCAAATAATACCTGGAGCTCTCAGTCTCACACTCTTTCCTCCAACTGTTTTTATTTGTATTGAATCCTAATAAGAGATCAATAGCATGGACATTTAAAAATATAGACAGATTGCTTTTGGGATGATCCTGATCTGCTAAGTCAGATAGATCTGTAGTCAAGTCACTCTTCACCAGGGTAAGCAATGCAGAACTAGAGGTCTGTGTTAGAGCCCAAAATTATCAGGCTAGCAAGCCTGACAATTTTTGGCCAGACAACTAAGTCTCATAGTGTGGAAAACTTCTAAAATTGATCAGAATGAGATAGAAGGATGGCAAAGTGGGGTTCTAATCCCCATTCATTTCAGAAAACAAATTTGTGTAACGTATATAAAGGGAAAACTGCAAATCTCTCTTTTTATATGCAAAGTTTTAAGGGAAATCTTAAGGTTAACACAAAATGTGAGAAAAAATTCATGAGTCACTTATTTTTAGAGAGGAAATCACATATCATGCTGGTTCATAAATTCATGAATCAATCTCGCCTTTCTGTAAAATTCACGCATCATGTATTGATTATGTCCTTGATCATACATCACATATTAACCTTTTGCTACCCTCATGTAAAAAAAAAAAAAACTTTATTTAAGTGTCAGTGTATTTTAGCACTGCTGTGCTAATTGGGGACACTGTAAATAAGGAAACAAATATTGTAAATGAACAGAAACTCATTAAAAACCCCAACTGGTAGGAGGCAGACCAGTTGGCTATTTACAACAGGAATTGAATTCGGGGCCACCAAAGACAAATTCATCCAGTGGCAGGGAGGAGGACTTGAACCCGGGACCTCCGGCTTACAAGTGCAGCGCCCTAACCACTAGGCCACGCTCACCTCCTTTGACAGTAACTGACAGACATAATGATACATTTCAAGTCTCTGTGAGTACAAAGGTTTCTCTCAGGGAAGTGAGATAGTTAATGCCCTTTGCATTGTTTCTGTGGAGATCAAATGTGTAAAATTGAATTGCCAGGTATCTCCCTCACACCAATACTTTTTCCATCTTGGCACAGGGTAACCAACAATGTCAGACTAAAATGCATCATTTGTTTGTATCCTTAGTTGTTCATGGGTTAAGGGCAAGAAGCTAGTGCATCATTCCATAGTTCTAGAATTGATGTGTACAGTTAACATACATATTTCCAGCCTTTTCTTGTACTAGGAGTGGGATCAGGAGCTGTTTTCACTCTGACATCCCTGAAGTAGAGAGGTAAATTTTTCTGTTAATTCTATGATGACAGCAAATGTTAAAGTTCAATAACTTCATAAAGGTTATGTTTTCCACACTGAAATGTTATCCAAGTATGAACAAGTAATTGAAGTATGAACCAAATTATGTAAAATTACTCTTGCAAATTTTGTGAACTTAGGGTATTGATATAAATAAAATATACAACATAGTTTTAAATGTAATTTAGATTTCTTGTTGTCCCAAAAAATATTTGGTAAATTGCAACATAATGATTCCATTTCATTTTAAGGGATTTTGGATGAAGGTCAATATCTGAGCAACTACATCCCTACCCCTCCCCTAACCCAACAACAAAACAACTGATAACAAGTCGGGTTATTGTTTGGTCAGGGGAGAGGTGGGTGTGTAGTTGCTAACTAAAGATAGACATTAATAAAGGATTTTTTCTTTAAAATTATTGTGCATGTTAATTTTGACTTCTATAAAGCTTGCAGTCTCATTGCTAATTATGTAGATAGGTATGACTGAAGTATAATTATGATTATAACAAGTCCTAGCTTCATCACCTCGCTTCAGCTTCTCTTTCTAATGTTTCCAGTTCATGTTGTAAGATTTTTTTTCTTTCGCGATGAGCATCTGAATAAGAAATCAATTGAAAACAAAAACAACATCAGCTATGTGGACTAAGAAGTGCAGACTAAAGTGATTTCAAGGTGACTCCTCAGTATTGCATCACACATCCTGTACAGTGCATGATTGCATAATTAGGGGAATAAGCACATAAGGTAAACAAGTAAAAAATACTCTCCTTGATGAAAAAGGTTTTAATATATGCCTCAACTTGATAGCTGCTGATCATGTCAAAATAATTAATTCTCCTACATCCCTTAATATCTTGTGAAATATAATTATTTCACCTCCAGCTGTCTTAGCATGCCTTGATGAACTGCGTGATTTTGCTCTGGAATAAGCTTGGCCAAGCTCTACATTAGCACCGTTGACATAAATAGAGAATCCTTGCTCCTTTTTTTCCAATTCAATCTCTTGTTCATTCTTCTCCTTTAGTTTCTTTAGAAGTCTATAAAGAACAAGACGGAAGAAAAGTTGTATTATTCATACAATTTAACATAAAAAATAGCTGCTAATAAAGTAAATAGAATTTAATGACAAGTGGTATATTATAACTGGTAAAGATGACTCTCTTTTGATTCCATAAATATTGAAAATAAGTATAAATGTTGAGTCAGCTCAAACACAGGTACCAACCTCTAACATACTTGTATATACATGTACAGAATTAAAACCAGAGAGAAAGAAGAAGAACATTTGGTATCCATCATTAGTTTCATATTAAACAGAAGAATATTTTACAAAGGGTTTACCTGAAGAGCACAAAAAGGCAGATTTTTTTCCCAGCCCTGTTGCAGGAAGTGCAATGGCTCAGTAATGAATGTGCTGTACTCTATATTGCAAGCTGTGGGTTTGAGCCATGGGAAGGTCAATGGCTCAGTGACATGCAATTGTGCTAAGCTTAAGTTTCCATAGTTTACCGAAAACTTCCTAACCACCCTTAGCTATTAAAAAAAAGCTATTATTATTACAAAAAAACCTTGATGAGTATTATTAAATATACACTTTTAAATCAGAATGTATAAAAAAATTTCTAAAATGCATTCTTCAATCACCTGTTTCTCTGCTGTAGCAGAAGCAAATATTCTTCATACTCTGGGCGGACTTCTTCTTTTGCTGACAGAACCTGGGTCATGGTTAAAAGCCATGATTAAAATAGAGGAAAGGCAAAAAAATTGACTGTAATATTAAAGGTAGCTTCTCTCAAATCCCATAGAGCAGGCCCCTGAAGATACTGCAGTTTTTGCATTCTTACTAATAAACTGGCAGAAGTGACCTACATGGGAAAGGAATCTGAAGTACATATTTTTTTAATATAATAAATTTACAATATTCAGCCTACAAAATACCTCTTCTCTAAGCTTTCCTTGCTTTCCTCTTGATTTATCCCACTTTCCATGATGGTCTAATAAATCAGTAAGTCAAACAATAAGCCAAAGTTTACAAAGTTTTTCATAAGTCATTCTTGTTGTTAGGCTAAATCTGCAAGTGGGCAAGATGAAGTGAATCCTGTGTCCTATATTGGCTAACCTGAGCAGACAAGATGGATATCAAAAAATCAAACATGGTCTAAAAGTTGTTTTAATTTCTTTTGGACTTCTTAATACTGTTGACCTCCTTTCTTTTTTCTATCATTTCAAAGGACCTCCTCCTCATCTTAATCCAAAAAAATTCAAAAAAGAACTATGCTGATACCCACATCAGATAGATAAATACTCTTTGTACTGTTTGCATGATGCATCAAAGTGACCATAATATCAAATAAATTTCCTGATTCACAATCCCTCATATTAGACCGGTTTGTCAACCCTTTTACTCCTGTCATGTGTGACTTTACAATTCATTCTTTCAGATATCTCTAATATTTCAATCACTATGTTAAACAGTTGCCAATCAATATATTACTGTACTTTCATCACCAACACATCAAACATCAAATTGCAAAGTTTCTATCATAAAAACTCTCAGGAGTGATGAATTGAGGTCATCTCTCCTCACATATTAATAACTTTTTTAGGAAGATAGAGACAAGAAGAAAGAAATATGAAAGCAGACTGTGATTAAGTTAAATGTGATGTTATCCTCAACTACACATATTTATGCATTTCCATAAATCACTCAAGAGATTAACTGTGCTTGAAATTGGTAAAAAACCGTCCATGAAAGCATGGAGACCCATGCAGCTGCCATTTTGAAACCATCACACAACTATAAAATACAATGGATTCTCGTTATCTGAAACTTCCTGGGAACCAGCAAAAAATGACTCGAGAAGTCGGGTATTAAAGGTATCACAAGATAAAGTGATACTCTTGATACGAGTCGAGTCTCAGGAAGAGCCCAATGTCAAACACAACGAGAGCCTACAGATGTTTGAGTTTCAAGATGATAGGCCTGTACTATGCAAAGATCAAATATCCACGAAACCTTGTAATTATAGAGCAAGTGACTGGTCGTTTAAGCACCACATAAACAGAGACCACACGAGTAGAATTTACTCTGTAAATATCGCAATTTGGATCGCTCAGGTAACAAAAAAACACTGCCTCAAAAACCAAAATTTCAAATATCCTTATTTCTAATCAAAAAAATTCTACGAACTCGAGTAAAAAAACCGCAAAATGTAATTTTTACAAGGAAAGTAAAATGTATACAATATATGTGAAACCACGGAAACATAATAAGCTTGCTACTCATTTAGCACAAAACATCCAGCTGTCATTGACACGGGTTTGCAATTAGGAATACTTGCCTTCCATGCCTTGGCTTGAAATTTCCAAAATCTGGAAGATTATCTGAGTCCTTTCGTATTTCTAGCTATATTTATCATCGCAAACTGAAAAAAGTTAGGCCAAAATTTCCAAAACATTCACAATATTCGCGGTGATTTACTTATTGGCCAGGTTACCAAGTATTCTAATGCATTTTGGGAAATCTCAGAAAATCCCTTGATGTCCCGCACCGTCCGCGCGTTGTCCCGTATATTAACAACTCTGAGGAGAAAAACTATTAAAAGGGAAACGAACTCAATTGATAGATCGAATGGGCCTTAAAATAAAAAATCATGGAAAAATTTTCAACTGAGTATCGAAGGCGTGAGGGACGTAAGTCTTAAAAGACACTATGGTACTGCGTCGGTGTGGGTAGTACAAGCTAATTTGGTTTAATCAACTGAGTTGATAACGTAGATTGGCCACCGCAAAGCTGACGTTTCGAGCGTCAGCCCATTGTCAGAGCGAAGGAGTGTATAAGTTTTGTTATACTACGCTCTATGAATCACACTCCTTAACCAATGAGAATTCGGAATTGTGCTCGTCCGCAACGAAGTGAGGCACCAGACCACTGTAACTAGAGGGAAGCACTCATGCGAAGGAAGGAATTGTCGCTTGTCTTTTCATCATGTAAAAACCCGGTAAAGGGTTTTCACAGCAATAACGTTAAGGCTGAAATAATATTCAGTAACCATTTCCCCCCGTCTGAGTGCGTGAACGCAATTTAGAATGGAGAAGTCTATTTTCTTCTGTAAAACGCATGGAAAAGTAACAACATGGATAATCACTTTTCTTCAACATAAATCGCAGTTTTCCCCGTGGTATTTCCACAATTTATCTGTATCAAATTCATTTCGATTGTGTCTTCGATTGTATGCACTGAAACGTGGTTTTTCTATTTCCATTATCTACTTTAATGAAAACGCTCTCTAAAAAAGGAAAATTTAATATCATACACTATGAAGGATCAAGATAATTGTACAATCGACTTAAACACCTTTGTCCTTCTACATAATTAAGTGTCACCCGAAGCTGTAATTTCCTTTGTAATAAATGATCCTGTCAATCAAAAGCTCCCTCGATGATTAACCAAGCTTTAAATTATATCCACCTTGTTTAGCGAAGAGACTAGTAATCTTCCACTGATGACAGGAATACGTTAACCACACTTATTCTCTAAAGCACAAGAAAACACAAAAAGTTTATTTTTGACTTTGGTCTGCCGCAATTTGCGGAATCGACAAATGCTTCGGCACGTTTTCCAAAATTCTTAAATCGGCTAAGCGGGTGAAAGATTGACGCGTCACCAAAGGAAGATGCTGCTAATAAATGCCGTGAAGGGTGGAAGAAGGACACAAGTAAAAATGCTTCTAAAAGTTGGCGTAGATGTTAATGAAGTGGACGAGGACGGACAAACGGCCCTAATACACTCCTGCTTTCTCTATGACTTCCGCACGCGAATGAAGATTTTAAAATGTTTAGTTGTTGCGGGCGCAACCCTTAACAAGAAGGACAACTATGGACGCACAGTACTTTCGTGGGCTTGTCTGCAGGGAAAACTTGAAGTGGTTAGATTTCTTTTGAATGATCCGCTTTGTATGGATTTAAGGATCAATATCACTGATAAGGATGGGAACAATACTCTCTTACTCTCTGTAATGTCTGGCAATTTTTTAGTCGTTAAAATGATGGTAGAGGCATTAAGAGGCACGGCGAGAGCAAGTGAACTTAATAAAGCTAACAACGTTGGTATGCAGCCGTTAATAGCTGCTTTCATTCGCGGTGATAAAGTTTGCGCTCAGTTTCTCATAAAACAAGCGGGAGCTTCTTTTTCAAGTGTGCTTAAGTACCTGAGAGCCCTTCAGAACGATTCAGTCAAGTTTTGTACAAGATCAGCGCTTTTGTTTGACTCTTCAAGAACTGATTTCCATATTGATCGTGAACAAACAAAAAAAAATTTGGCAGATTTCACTGAAGAAGACATTTTTGAGTTTCTATTTGCAAAGGATAAAGATACGCACGACGCACAGACAAGCAAAACTGAAGAATTTCAGAGTGACAAGAAAGACGCTGCCACGCAGCAACAAAGTCATATCGTAAAGTCTGGATTAAGAAAATTGGGGTCTGTTTTAGTTATTCCACAGGAACAGTCAATTTCAGCGCAGTCATTATTCACAGAATACGCCAACGAAATGAAATTTCTCGAAAACCCAGTGAACAGCGCTTTCGCAACATTAGCTCATCAAAAAAGGTTGACACAGGGCTCCAACTTATCCTCCCGCTCGTCGGTTCAAAAACTATTGACACTTTATGCTGAGCAGAACTCACCCTCGTACAGACAAGGTTTACCTATACGCAGATACACTCCTCCCCAACCCGCGATCGTAAACGAATCTAGCGGAGATTGCGACACCCGGCGCTCAAGTCTGCTTCCATTGGGCGAGACCGAACGACGGGTTCAGGCGTTTGCGGAGTCGATGGCTGGGTCGTCATCAGGCCTTCTTGGTGAATCTATGATGGATCAGCATCTCCGTTTGAAATACGCGCGTAATTCAAGAGCCACCAGCATGCAAGTTCCGAGGTTACCGTCCCTTTCTAATGCAGGACGGGGGAGAGTCAAACGGACCAAGTCGTCGACTATTATGTCTGTCAAACCATTCTAAGGGAACACCAGCTAGTAGTCCAGAAAACATGAAGAAAATAAGATAATTATAAAAAATATTTGTGCCATCCCATAATTTTCACTGTCATTACATTGGATTTTGGTCGGGATTTCAAGCCGATGAGGGAAAGTATGCGAAGGAGAAGTGAAACGATCTATTATAAAATCCCTTGTCCATCTCTATCGTATTTCTTGTCCTCTCTTCCACCCCCCCTCCTCCCCACCCCCCTCCCCCACTTCACTCCCATGTCATCTAACTTCCTTTACGCATCGATTTATGCCAACTAATCATGCATAGCCACTTACAGGGTGATGAAGGGGAATGGAGGCTATTAATACGTTCTGTTTTTCATCACTGAATCTTTAAATTCATTAACCTCTCTCTACACCCTGGGATAAGATTCTGTGGTTTATCATATTCGGTCAAACTAAACCCTTTACGCCCTAACATCAGTATCCATGTTCCCCATTTACTTCATCCTACATTTCCTTTAGTACCAACGAGGAAAATTTGTTTAACTATCAAAGCTTCTTAGGTTACCGATTATTTCTTTAATTCTCATGATCTTAATGAATGATTCAGCAGTATTATTGTAAGAAGAAATTAGATGCTGGTCACTCTAAGGGTTGTAAACTCTCATGAAACCATTTTTTAGTAGTTACAATACGTATCGTTCCCAAGACAACTTTACTTAACGGCGCACAGGAAGGGTTTCAGCTTTCGACTGCAAGAGCATTTCCAGTTATGGTACATTAAAGTTTAAACGACACCATGTATCTCGATACCTTGCTCCTGGATGTCTAACAACAAAGAATTCAAAATGATCCTCTCTTTCTTACTTTTTATTAAATCAAAAATCTTTAAAATCAAAATTAATTATAATTGATTTAAATTTGAAATAAATTTGTCTTTTTCTCAATATTTTTCTCAGCAAAGTCATTTCGATAGAGCAGATATAAGAATCGAGATGTCTGGAGAATCCCATGACTTCCAGTACACACTTCTTTTAAATTTATTTTGAAAGGCGAACTTTCTCGCAGAAACGAGACAGAACTGACATGTAACGTAACTCCTACAGATTAAAGCTGTTGTAATACGAAAGAAAGGGACCACCTCACGTTGTCACATTAAAAAAAATGAACATCTCTCTAACGCTACAAATATACAACTTACGCGGCAAGGAACATGGCTATCAATTGCCGCCTCTGAACACTTTTGCGACTTCCAACATGAGCCTCATAGTTTGTTCCGAGCTTCTCTCCTCCCTTTCGTGATCCAGTCTGGTCATCTGTAGAAAGAAATCTCTGTCCCTTCTATCACTTTCTTCCATATAATCTCTAAGAAACTGATGTGGTTTACCGTTCTCGTCTTGAGCCGAACCATCGTGAGCCTTTTTTCTGCTCTCTCTGTTCGATGGCGTCTCTCGAGTATCTCCTGCGCGTGAAGAACCCATTCCATAACCAGAGGCAAACCGAGAATCTCCACTTTGATGGTGAGGGGCAGAACTCAAACCACTCCCCCTGAGATTATCGGGTGTATTAGCAACGCTACTTTTAAACACTTTTGCTACCTCCATCATCATTTTCATTGTTCGTTCAAAATTTCTGTCCTCCCTCTCATGGTCCATCCTTGTCATTTGCAATAAAAATTCACGATCACGCTTGTCGCTTTCCTCCATGTAGTTCTTCAGGAAACGCAGCATGGATGTGTCTTCGTCCTCTTCTGCGGAGGCCTTCCTCTTGTTCCGTTTCTTGGGTGGCTCACGTTCCTCTAACAGCTCTCTGTGTTCGGGCAGTGACTGGCTGACTTCTTTACTAAAACAAGTGAATCCAGTGGTCGTTTCCACGCTTAGTGCAGCACTTGCTGGAATATTAACCACTACAATGTTGTCACAAGCGTTGCTTTCTTCGTTCTCTCCACTAGTATTCGACGTTTTCTCGTCCTCTTGAGTTACAGCTGAACCGGACTCGATCGCATCGATGCCGTCGTTAACAAAAGTCTTTCCCAGCACCTCATCAATCTCTTGAAAATAGTCGCACGTTCTATCATCCTCACCAGACTCGATGCGCTTTTTTGTGGTTTTATAATCGAAAACAACACTTTTCATCCGTCCTTTGCATTGCTGACCCGAGCGAAATGTTTCAAAACCGCACTGCGCTAGTTTCTGATTAAGCAATCGCGCCACCACGTCCCAGGCCTTCGCGTTCCTCTGCTGACTAATGTTCTGGTACTGCTCGCCCCAGAGCGTAATAAGAAACCGTGTTTCTGCGTCCGACCAGTTAGGGGAGCGGCCCGGCTTGATGGGCATAGCCGAAATGAATGAGTCCGCTGACCTGGATGGGTAAGCGGCGGAGGGTAAGCCTTGTCCATCGGAAGAAATGCTTGTGAAAGCGCTGAATCGGGACTCTTTTGCCTGCTCAGGGGATTTCGGGTCGGTGACCTTGGACTGAGACATAGTGCTTCTCTCTCGTGCCAGCATCTCTGAACGGAAGCCGAGTAGTGGTTGACTTGGGCCGCCTGTTTTATCGCTCCCTGGTGGAGATAGCATTGAGGCAGTGAACTGACTGAAATCGAATTTAAAAAAAAAAAAAAACGCTGAGTCCAACTCAAGAATAACCGCTCAAAACGACTAGCTGTATTTTCAGTGACTGCTTTACAAGCTTGTGCCCGAACCGTTGCAGTTTCAATTTCCCACGGAGGGGAAGGAGGAGGCTTAAGGCACAATGTGTCCGTGAGAGATTCTGTTCCATTTACTTACGGGAATACTGGGGAATGTCGGGATTTATTTATCGGAAGGAGCTTTCTTCTATTAAGGTCTCATGGCCAAACTTTTGTTCTCCGATTCTGACTATACGCCCCGGGAAAGTTTTGATCAATCATGATAAAACAACACAGAAACCAGCAAAAAATAATAACCACGGCGAAACCTTCATTTAGCTGGAACGTCTACAAAATCGAGGCTTCAGGAAGTTTTACTTTAAAATATGTCGTACATTTAAGGAAAACTTGTTGAACTACAAACTAAAATAGACGGAGAGCAATAACCGAATTTTTATTTAACTCGGCATATCGTATTTCCTCAAATAAGCGCCCACGCTTTAACAAGCGCCCTCCACCGAACAAGCACCCACCCCCTAGCAAATTATATCACTGACAAGCGCCTCCCACGAATTAGCGCCCTCGCTCTCCTCCCTCGCCTTCTTAAATGGTAGAGATACAAGAAAGTTTCTATCGCCACACTATTTATAACTATTTAAGCTTCAACTACAACGGAATCAGTTTTAATCGCCCGAGGGCCCCCCCGCCCGCCCCCCCCCCCCCCCCCCGACCAAGCGCCCCTCTTCTTCCAATAAGCGCTGAAAGTTTATATAAGTGCTCGGGTGCACGGTAAGTGCAATCTAATTTCCTTTAAAAAACTGCAAGAACGTACAAGTGGGAGGGAAAAATGCTCAAAACAGTCAAAGTTTATTCACGTATGCTTGATGCTGTAATCTAAACAGATCGAAAAGTTGAGCATGCAATCAATACCTGGAGGACACCCTGTATGAAGCAAACACTAGCAAGGGTAGCTCCGTGGGTGTCGGGTGAATTAATACAATTTCCGCTGGAGTGGATTCGTTTCATGAAACTATCCGATAAATTCATTTTGCAAATTGCTACCCTCACTTTCAAATAGCGATGTTATTTGTTTCGCGACAGGTGAAATTGTTGATTATTGAGGGCATCCCAAAATAAAACAGGAGCTATTTCAATGTGTTAAAGAGTGAAATTGACGATTCCTGTTCGAAAATATCCTCTCTAATCAAACGTTATTTGGTATACACGACATTTGTGCGGCAACGCGACTTGCTGCTTTTAATTTGAAACATTCGAAACCTTCATTCCCTTAGCTGTGTGAACACGATGTCTTTTACAAAATCAATTATGGACTGAAAATTTCCAAGTTCATCTGAGGCGCTAATTAAGCTGAAGTGGACATCTGCGCCCCTGCTTATGTTAACAGCTCATAGAGTGATGAAACTAAATGTTTGCCTGTGCTCGTCCAAATGCGGACAGGAAAAAACTAATCTGAACACATCGACTCCTTATTCAACTGCTATTTTCGTTAAAATAGTTTAAGTGTACCTCATGTGCAAAACTAGATTATATTTTTTTCAAACCTCACCAGAAGACCCTACTAGACACGTTCACATCGATTGAAATCCCATGTGGACGTGAGCTTAAAGGCAGGTTTAAGTCCGTTCACGAGTTTATTCGAATAATTCATGGCTTATCCAACAATTAATCGAAAATTCTCAGTTTAAATGCAATATAAACTGTTTGAGAACATTCTTACCTGAAATGTTCGAGGTTTGATAGAGGACTGCTACCCGATTTATCCATGTTTGAACACAGTCGATATCGACACCAGTCGAATGGTGGACGCGAAAGTGAGAAACCTGTCGCAGTCGCGCGCTGATTGGTTCACGAACAATGCGCAAAATATTAGCAATTCTAAACTGGTGTAGGTTTACAGGCGATGAAAACACGGAGCGTCTGGATGGGATTATTTAGGTAAATTGCACTCACATCAAAATTCGCCGAAATATTTTGCTGGTAAACCAACTGCGAGGGAATCTGCCCCATGGTGTATTGAGAGACAGCTTCGGCTGAAGTGATCTAATCAAACCGAATATACGCGAAAAGTGTAAACTTCATCGTGTTTGTGATGGATAATCTGTACGTTGTTGACAAAAACACAGTTCGATTCTTCCTAAACGCTATGGCTGCCATTCAAGCAATAAGGACTCGGAACCATCGGGCAAACCTGATACGAAGGTATCGAACACTCAAAAAGCGAAGGATTCGAACATTGATGGCGTTAATTGCGTACATGGAACACAGAAAGCTCACGCAAAAATTGCAAAAACCTGAACCAGCCGGTCCACTAAAGCGAGTCTGGGTCCTTCAAAGGGATCAATTCATGTTCGAGGAATTACTCGCTGGAAATCTTCCCAAGGAAACATGGTATCAGAATTTCCATGTCTCAAGAAAGACATTTTTCCAGATCTGTGAGACAGTTCGTTCTGAGTTATCTAGGCAAGATACGAACATGAGACCGTCAGTCTCTTTAGAAAAGAGAGTTGCCGTCGCTTTGAACCGTCTTGCAACTGGGAGTTGTTATACTGCTTGTGGAGTTAATTTTGGCCTTCCCAAATCTACGGCCAATGTGGTTAAGAATGAATTTTGTGATATTTTGAGAAGAAAAGCGGCGAGTTTTATCAAGTTTCCGAAAAGCGAGGTTGAAGTAGGAAAGGTTGTCAGCGAGTTTGAAGACATTTCAATGTTTCCCCATATGATCGGTGCTTTGGATGGAACCCACGTAAAAATTATCGCACCGAAAGAAAACAAGTACAATTTTTTGGGGAAGAAAGTTTTCTACAGCGTTCTTGTTTTAGGCGTAGCTGATAGTAACTGCAAGTTTATCCACGCCAGTGCTGGATTCCCTGGTGCCATGAGTTTTGCACAGATGCTTCGCAGCAGTGCGTTACAGCGTGACATTCAAAATGGCGTGATCTTGAATGCACCAAGTCGAATAATTGATGGCAATGATGTAAAGCCCCTTCTTGTCGGTAACTCGAATTTTGACCTAAATTCTTGGCTTATGACCCCCTATTCGCAAACTCCAAATATTTCTGCTGCTCAGAATAATTTTAACACGGCCCTTAGTTCAGCAAGGGAAAAAATTGTGCAGACATTTGGATTGCTTAGGGGTCGCTGGAGGTGTCTGTTAGAGACAATGAAGGAGGACACCTTAAGGGTACCTACCACTGTTATCGCATGCTGTGTTCTACACAATCTGTGCTTGGAAATGGAAGATGATGCAACCATTGAGCCTGTTTTCATTCACAATGATGTGGACCTTGATGTTGAAAACAGCGATGACTTACCGACAATGAGTGAAGGTGGGAAACAAGTCAGGGAGACAATAAATCAATACTTGGACACATTTGGATATAAGTAGATTGTTATGCTATCATGTGCCTTTAAAAGACAAAATGATATTTCTTTCCATTCAGCAAAGTTTTTTGTATTTCTTTTTAAAAGCTGTTCACATAGATTTGAAATCAATCATTGGTGAAGGTAGAAAACTACTATCTCTCACTGAATAAAAGTCTCCTTTGATGAGTAGTCAATTTCCAGTTGAGATTCCAGAAATCAGTTTCCAGAAATCCATTTCCCAAACAGTTTTTTAGCATGATTGCTCCCTAACAAGCCTCCAAATGAACAAGCACAAGTTGATAAACAATTTAAAATTATGCCAGCTGGGTGATCTTTTTTTAGTCTATGGCACAGTTGTGAATGCAACTCTACAAATTCAAAGCCATACAAGAATTCAATCAATTTGCCAACCTCAAGCAGTGAACTCTAAGAGAAATGTGATTCAGTAGGGAAGAACTGGGGCCCCTAAAGGGCTTGCAATCTAAGCAGGGAGGGATCAGTAAAGGGGTTAGATCATTTAAGATTATTATTTGCACCAAACCAGATGAAGATGAGCATCTTCTTGGTCAACTGAGGCAGTAAGGCACATGCAATTAACTCCTAATTTATTATTTAGGCTAAGAAAGTTTAACAGACAAGATAAGTGTAATGTAGGTGGAATTGCTGAGGAGTGTGATCTTAGGACTGCCAGTGACCACTACCTCTAAGAGAATCTCATGTTAAGTTATCACAATACAAACATGATATTTAAATGTTGTGGAAACATATGAATCAGAAGAATCTGTGTGACATACATCTTTAGCAATGCTAGACTCCATTTGGCTGTTCTTTGCATTGAGCTAATGGAAGCCCACTAATACACAAGGTAGAGCAGTGGTATAAACCACTTAATGTAAGGTGCTTAGAATGCAAAACCATAGCCCCACGGTTGAAAAATTCTAGCTATGTTCCTCTCTTGTTGAGAAGATCAGAACAGTTCAACTTCTATCATGTCTCACTGTGAAAAAGAAATATGACAAGTTTCAATCCTCAGATACTGGCAAGGGACTACACAACGGGAGGATAAATTGTCTTGATACTAGAAAACTAAAATATTCTATGAGTTTTTTTTTGTCTTTAACAGGCAGTTTAGCTCTCTACAAACCCCCCATACTTCTTCAAGCAGTCAATCAGTGATTCATTAATTCCTCTGTTTAACTTAAGCCGGTATTCCCGTTAGGTGTGCAGCAGGCATGACGAATGCATAAGTCGAGAGGGAGTGGGAAGGAGGCTTGTTACCTCTCGCGATGGTACAAAATAATTCTTGTCTTTTTAAAACGCTTCACCTCAATACATTCTAGATATTCCATAACTGTGTATTCTATTCTAGAAAACATATAAATTACTTCGAACTTGCGAGTATCATAGGTTCTATAAGAAGTTAAAGAAATTGTGCGGATTTTGTTGTAGGTTTTCAGACAAACAGATGTAATCGCCTCTCATAGTAGTTTTGTAAGAGTTCAACTTCCTCTACGAACATGACAACATGACGTCGACATTGCCACGTATCAAACTGCAGCTATTCACAAATCTGATGAAAAGGTATAGTAGCGAAACATTAAAGGATCAAACGTTTTGAGGTGAGTGAAGTATAAAACTAACATTTTGAATACGTTTACTCAACCAGAAATAAACTCACTTGCCCTAAACCCTTTAACCGGCCTGAGAGTGACAAACATCTAATTAACTCTCCATACAATATCACCCCTCAGGCACTCAAGGTCGCAAGAATAAAGGAAATGATCACCAACTAAAGAAGCTCTTGATTGTTAAACAAATTCTCCTTGTCAGCACCTTAAGAAATGAACAGCCCAGTATGGAGAATATGCATACTGATGTTAGGGTATAAGGAGTTAAGCAACAGCGGATGTGCTTGACTTTGTCTGCTTCCTTGTGAACTGACGCAGTCACAAGAGCGTATTACTCAGACTCTAATCTTGGAGCGTATCATTTTACGATAGTAGCTGCGTAGTGAGTAGTTTTGTAAAATTTTAACTCCTTTTGCGAGCATGACATCGTAAAATTGCCGTGTATTAGAACAGATTTCATAATTCATGAAATTTTGTGGAAGCAAAGCATTTGAAGAAGCAAAAATTTTGAAGTGAATGAAATACGAAACCAACATTTTAAAATAAATTGCCCAACTGGAATTAACCCTCTTACCCTTAAGCAACAGCGGATATGCTTGACTATTGCAGTCACCCAAACACAAAGTATCTTATTCCTTGTGAACCGACGTCGTCACCAAAGAAAGCGTATAAATTAGATTCTCCGGTATTGGAGCGTATGATTTTACGATAGCAGCTTCAGAGTACACTTTCCTAGTCCATAATGATTTTTGTAAAGATTTTATTTTGTCTGCTCTATTGCAGCTTAAGTTTTAAAACAACAAGAGGTCAAAGCAACACAGCAAAAAATACTCCCGATACTTCGACATCAAGCAAGTGCCACAACGTTCACTTCAACAATTACTATTCTGGACCAGCAAATAAGGACATCAAGGCACATCTTCTCAAAATAGAGAATCAACTGGCCGAATTAGAGAAGAAAATCGACGCTTTGACGGGAAACAAAACAACTCTGCCAGGTGAGTTTCTGTCAATTTTATATATACGTCTTACTACTCATCTATGCTGGAATATATCATGCTAACTATAGTTGTTTGATGTCTCTCGACAGCTATGAAAAACTGTGCTGAGCTGTATAAATCCGGCCAAAGAATCACAGGAGTTTACACAATCGACCCCGATGGTTTAGGTGCGTTTGAGGTGTTTTGCGACCAAAAATCTTCTAGTGGGGGCTGGACAGTGTTCCAGAAGAGACTCGATGGCTCCGTTGATTTCGTCAATCGCGCCTGGGCGGATTACAAACGTGGATTCGGAAACTTAAATGGTGAGTTTTGGCTCGGACTGGACAAGATACACCGCCTGACCAAAACAAAGAGTAGACTGCGAGTGGAACTTGAAGACACACAAGGAAAGACAGCTTACGCTGAATATGACATGTTTTCTGTTTCCAGCGAAAGAAGCAAATATAGACTTGGCCTTGGGAGGTATACAGGTGAGTGCTTACAATCTGTGGATTGGTCTATTTTACCCAAAACATAGTTCCCATAGAGATACAACCGAATTAGAGCGATTCTTTCATTTTTAAACGGACCAACAAGCCTAGCGTCACAGAAAAGGGTGCTATTTCTGTTATTTGCTCCAGATCCCCAAAGCAGTAGATTCTTCGTTTTTTTTTCTTTTTTTTTTTTGTTTGCTTGTTCGTTTTGAGTTTTTTTGTGTCAGAGCTTATCACATTCTCTTCTATCATCAGAGACTGAAATACGCTCAAAGACTCAATTTCTCTCCAAACTAACACACAATTTCTGGACTTGTTGATGGTTTCCGAACTCCCGCCTTTGAGGGGAGCCGCAAGTTTGGTGTTGTGCCTACTTTTGTTAACTGTCGGTGTTTTTGTCTCAGGAACTGCTGGTGATTCCTTGAGCTCTCATCGAAATATGGCATTCTCCACCAAAGATCGCGACAATGATGATTATTCGATTAACTGTGCCGCAAAATATAGTAGTGCTTGGTGGTACAAAGGCTGTGTCGATGCCAACTTAAACGGCTACTATTACCACGGTCAGCATACTTCGGCCCCTTGGCGTGGTATCAACTGGGAGAAATGGAAGGGTGGTAGTTACTCTGCTAAGAGAGCTGAAATGAAGATCAGGCCCGTGGACTTTTAAGCTAGAAATTAAAGATACTCAAATAAGAAATACACTATATTAGCTATAGTTTATAAACTTCTCTACATGTTTGAGTGACACAGAATGAAAAGCAATGTAATGTGCTTTAATATTTGAATGAGTTTGACACGAAGTTATGGATTTATTAAAAAAGTGAGAGAGAAATACGTTTAGTTGTTTTTCATGTATCTCTATTGGTTTTACGATCGAAAGCTTGAAACTGACAAAATTTCCTCGTAACTTGAGCGATATTCAATTAAATGTCAGTAGTGATCATGTTTATCGAGAATTACATCGATTTTGGCAGAAATTTCTATGTTCTGTGATTGTTCTGGAACATGTGTCTTAAAAGAGTTCTCAGCAGTTTTCCTTTTTTCATTCTTTTTTAACATTTCTATCGTCCTTCTGCTTTGCTATTTTGTCAGACATTAAATTTACCCCTGTAACTTATCTGACATAAACAAGGGAAATGGTGACTCCTTTACCACCGTCCCACTCCCGAAAGGTTTTCAGTTTTACCTGATAGATTCTCAGTGACAGAGTTACCGGTGAGATCTTGGATTCCTAATCCAAGTTCAGGGGAAAAATAATCTTTAAGTGCCTTACCTGAGTAGGACGATAATAGGCCTTCTCTTTCACGGCTCTGTTCACTAAAAGAGCTTAAAGACCCAAAATATTTTCTTACATGATTAATTAGAATTTTGAAACGAATCAGAAGAGCAAAAATAAATGATGATGTTTTCAAATACGAAAATACTGACTTAAAACTGTATTACTTTAACCAGCGAGCTTAGACCTGTTGATTTGGACGGACTCATGCAAAATTATTCATTGTAGCCCAGACATAGTGAAGCAACCCAACCATTTAAGAGCGTAATATCTCCTTATGAGGAACTATTGTACTCTTTTCTACTTATGTGTCCAATTCTGCACTCCGTTTAGAAATAATCTGCTTCTATAAAGGAAAGAAAAGTGCAAAAGTCATTCCTCCGTTTAAGTGTTCATCTGGTAAGTTGTTATAATGTAGATAGTATGTATGTGGTTAGATCTTCGCCAAAATTCAAGGCTTATTTTCAGCATTCAAGTTATACTATTAAACCATATGCAACATTCAAGAGATAAGCCCGGCAAAACTTGAAATACTTGAATACTTGATTGAATACTCAAATACTTGATTGTTGAAGAGAATAGCTGATCTTCAACCTTAAATCTTTTTTTGTGCATGTTTGAACTTGGATTAGTCACAAAGGATATGATTTTGAATACAAAGAAAGGGTTTGCTCCAAGAGATTGGTTTGTATTTAAAATTCATATCTAAATAGTAAACATAACGAAACTCTTAATTGTTTAAAAAAGCACTTGAATTTTGGCAGAGATTTTTAAAATTGCATAGCAATGGAGCTACTCTGACTGAAGTTTGAAGTTTTTGACCTCTATTACCATTTAGTTTTAACTCGAACTTCCGTAGGAACATTCGAGTCATTCTTTTTTTTTCTTTTTATTTAGTCGCCAAATCAACATCGTCTTTCCAGGCGTCCCAAGTAGAGACGTGGAAAACTGCGAATGAGAATCTCGAGTCTCTTTCGTTAGGTTTGCCTCTGTCCCCAATATCATGCTATTGACTTCTACTCAGATATCTTGCATGAGGAGCAAGGGCCGAAAATTTTTGTCTTATTATGTGAAGTTATCAACGTAATTCGAAATGACGTCTGTCGTTATCGCTTAAATGATCTAGCTTGTTGTCCCTTCTTTTCACTTGATCCTTGATAAAAATACATCTGTATAAACCAGGTACAAACGAACAGGAAACGTGCGCAAGAATGCTCAATTGGAGAGGAAAGGGCTTTAAAGTCTTAAAATCGACGATGACAACAAACCCAACGATCGATATGAAAATATTTTGTAGGACCGTACACCGAACGCTCCATTCTCGATCAAAGTTCACCTTAAAGACCTTGGAAACGAAGAGCAATTGTGCAAAAGAATACTCAACTGGAAAGAAATTGGCTTCAAAGTCTTGAAATTGGTGATGACAACAGTCCCAAAGATATGTATGGAAATATTTTGTCGCGCCGCGTGAGTGATTTAAATTCTTTTTTCGAGTTAATTTTCGCGTATCTACGTGGCTGCCACATGGGTGTGTGCCACGCATATTTGGCATCTGGTTTACCATGTTTTGAGGTTTTTAACGTTTCATTTGATTTGACCTTTAAGACATACCATTATGCAATTGTATCAACCCGGTAATTAACGTAAAAGATTTGTAACCAGTTTTGGTAAATTTTAAATTGTTTCACAACCGCACCTCCCTCATACCCTCAGTAACAGTTGTTTTGATGTATCAGAAATAATCTGATAGGACCTCTCATATTTTCAGACATTTACAAAATTCTCAACAATGTAGCAATCTATGTTCTGATGAGTATTTGGCATCTTAGATCACGCTCCCATAGCTCTCCAACTTAAAATCAAAGAATTTATTCACATTCAATGGGAGCAACCTACAATTAATCATCAACTTTATCATGTTTTATCTAAAACTTTCCTTGTAATTGCACACATTGTTCTGTTTCTATTGTTTGTTTTGTCCAATGACAGGAGCCAATGAGCATTTTGTTATGCACTTTAAATTCAACTTTGTACTTTGTATAAATCAGAACTGAAGATGACAGAAGAACTGTCGAAACATCAATCGTTTACCCACGTAGCGTGCAGTGAGCTGGAAAGCGTGTTTTTTAAAAAATGTCGTTTCTTTTCTTAAATTCGTGACATATCTACTGCTATCCAGACCTTTTGACAACAGATCCCCAAGGAAACTAGCTAGAAGTAGGTCGGATAATCAAAATTCAAGGTTTATTTTCAACATTCAAGTTTTCCTTTTAAACCATATGCAACAAGCATGTGATATGCCCGGCAAAACTTGAATATTCAAAGACTTGATTGTTGAAGAAAATAGTTGATTGTTAAAGATTGATTGTTGATCGGAGAGAAAAGGGCTTTAAAGTCTTACGGGCGAATGTTGCCAGTGGTCAAACATTTGGAAGCTACAGATGAAAATTCAATTTCGCCCATATTTCATAGTTAGGTAGGTCTTGGAGAGAAACCGAAACCAATGCGTACCGCGTAGTAAATCGATACTAAATTTCGCCAAAACGCCGCTTTTGAAGCTCAAAATTTCAGGCGAATCAAGAAACGTCGCGTCACAAATTGAAGAAACCTAGACTGATGAAAAGTACCAAACCTTAAAAAACGACATCAAAACATGTTTTGACAACAATTTCAGCAATTCCTGACCACTCTCACATCAAGGACTTAAGGTAAAAATACATGTCTCCCGAGAGTTAATTGTGCTGATATTGTATATTTTAAACAAGAGCTTTTTAAAGAGTGCGCCTTGCTAGTTTGATATTTAGCACTCTGAGCAGTGATCAATCCCCACCAAATATATATAGTCGGGTCTAAAACCATCAATGAATTATAGGGCAACATATCATAGAGCGTAGATGATGTGTAATAACAAATTTAACATAAGCCTGTTGTCTGGTCTGACCAGAATTTTCACGCCCACTTCTAAAAGACTAACATCTCCATTTTACCAGGAAAAAGAAAGTGAACAAACCCATGTTGTGCTTATCTACTTAATCTCTCCTTCCAAGTTCAGAAATTTTTAAGAAGTAAACGACTTCATGTTGTAGACGGTTTAAAAAGAAACTGTCACTTCCTTGTGCAGCTATAGCGGATCACTAAGGTACGTTTGTAATCCGTTAGGTTTGCCGACAGGGCGCGGATCTTTTCGTAGGCAAGGAATTCAAGGTGGACATTTAATTGGAAATTTAGTCCAAGCTTTTATAACCACACTTGTAAACCATTTCTTAAATATCTATATGGGGTTGCTTGCGCCTGCTTGTTATTGAAGATACGTCTTACTCAAGCGCGGTACAAATCTCCCGCGGCATCCCTACGGAAAACTTTGACAGCTAGGAGTGGCACACAGTTTCACAGATGTTGTATACGTCAAACATGATTGCATGCTGAAGATCAAAAGTCCTCATTACTTCCTCATTAAGCTCTTGGATGTCTTTCTCTCTGTTTGCCTCATGTTTTTCAACATCTTCACCGCGAGTGCTGAAAGTTAAATTTTTCGCTGTTAAGCGAGAAAAAAGTCCTGCTATCTGCTGAGGTGTGAGGAAGTCGTCCTTTTCAAAGATACTAGAGCCATTGCTGAGCTTAGCTCTTTGCATTGCCTTCGAAATGATAGAAGGATCAGCTTTTTTCCCGGTGTGTTCTCCTCCTTGAAATACTTCAGTAAGATAGTTTTTCTGAGCATCGGTGAGGTTCTTGCGTGTTACTATCGCTGACTTCAGAGCCCATCCCATCAGTAGCGCTGGACCTTTATCCTTTAACGATATATATATATATGTAGTTTCAGGAACGGCACCACCGCCATGCTCCAGTTTACCTGCGTCATTGCTTTGTCGTACAGCATTTCTTGTTCTAGGGCATACTTGTTTTTCCCACAGTCCAGATGGTTTTTAATGCAGGAAGGTTTTGATATACCCCTCCTCTGGACAATATAACAGCCCACCTCCTTTTCACAGGTTTCTTCGTCACTGTCATTCTCTATTGCTGAAGCCTTTGTCAACTCTATTGTTTATTTTGCGCTTCGTCTAGCTTTAAAGGTTTGAAAAGAAAGGTGGGAAATCGCATTACTTGATCATGAGAATATGAACCGAATTGTTTTTTGGCTTTTGCCACCATATTTTGAAACGTTCGATTTTTGGCCACATTTGCTCTTAAAATCGACGGTGACAACAGTTCCAACGATCAATAGGGAAATATTTTGTAGGAGTGTACACTAAAAATAGCCGGCTGATTTTTTCCCACATTTTGCTCCATTCTCAATCAAAGTTCACTTTATAAACCTCGAAAACGAAGAGCAAACACGCAAAAGAATACTCCAGCGGAAAGAAACGGGCTTTAAAGTCATGAAATTGACGATTATGACAGTCCCAAAGATAATTATGGAAATATTTTCTCCCGCCACGTGAGCGATTTAAATACTTGTTCCTGAAGTTGATTTTCGCGTATCTACGTGGCTGCCACATGGGTGTATGTCACACATATTTTGCAGCTGGTTTACCATGTTTTCAGTGAGGTTTTAAACATTTCATTTGATTTTACCCTTAAGACATACAATTATATCAACCCGGTAATTACTGTGAAAGATTTGTAACCAGTTTTGGTAAATTTAAAATTGTTTCACAACCGCACCTCCCTCATACCCTCAGTAACAGTTGTTATGATATGTCAGAAATAATCTGGTAGGACCTCTCACATTTTCAGACATTTACAAAATTCTCGACAATGTCGCAACCTATGTCCTGATGAGTTTTTTGGCATCTTATATCACGCTCCCACAACTCTCCAACTTAAAATTAAAGAAGTTATTCACATTCAATGGGGGCAACCTACGCTTTATCAACATTTCTATCATAATAATAATAATAAAGACTTTATTTTACGAGGGTAACACATAATAGCATAGCTAATAAACTTGTGGCCCTCACTCAGAAATAATTACAATATAAAAACTAGTATAATACAATATAAAAATAGTAACTAATATAATATAACATAATCACAAGATAAGTAAAGAAACTAAAAAGGAAACTATACACAAAAATGACTTAAAAATTGTTGCTGCGAAAAAATATTAGTCCACATATTGTGCTTAAAGCACCTTATGCTGTCCGCCATCCGTATGCGTAGTGGTATCTCGTTCCAAATTTTGGTTCCGGTGACGAGAAAAGTGCGCCCGCCTTCAGTTTCCCTGTTATATCTGGGGCACAGTACATTAAAGTTTGAATAGCGCGTAGTTCTTGAATGTCTTGAGTTGTTGATCGGAATATGCTCGTTTAAATAGCTAGGTAGTGCACCGTGGATTCGTTTAAACATTATCGACGCTTTGTCAATCTTACACTTCTCGTAAAAAGGAATCCATTTCAGTCTATTAAAGAGTTCTACGGATGGAGCCATCCGCTCTGCGTAAAGGATGACTCTAGCAGCGCGTTTCTGCAGCTTAAAAACTCTATATAACAATTCTTTATCACAATTTGACCAGATGGCGCTGACATAACTCATAACCGGACTAATAATAGAGTTGTAATACTGAATGCGTTGAGGAAGCGGTAAATACGTGCGAATTTTTCGCAAAATGGCAATACGCGAAGCCAGTTTTTTGCAGACTTTATCAGCGTGTGCATTGAAAGAGAGCGTGCTGTCAATATTTAGACCTAAGAGTGAAACACAGTCGACATTTGCTAAAGCCTTTAGGCTAGTTCCTAAAATAACTAATGCGTCCTGCTGGATCCTGGGCGCCAACCTCTTCCCTGTGACTGTGAGAACTTTGGTTTTGGATTCATGTTAATTTAAAACTTTCCTAATAATTGCATACATTGTTCTGTTTCTATTGTTTGTTTTGTTCATATACTTTAAATTCAACTTTTTACTTTGTCTGCTGGCAGAAGAACTGTCGAAACATCAGTCGTCTATTTAATCAATCGTTCATTTATCCACGTAGTGTCTACTGAGCTGGAAGGCATGTTTTTTAAAAGATGTCGTTTCTTTTCTTAAATTCGTGACATATCTGCTGTTCTCCAGACCTTTTGACAACAAATCTCTAAGGAAACTCGGGTTATCGCTTCAATAGCGTCTAACTCATCCTGACAGGCAAGCCAGCTCTCTGCATCGATGAATCTTGTGTTCAACCAAAACCAAAAGTTGCCTTGGGGTGACGAATGCACAAGTCGAGAGGGAATGGGAAGGAGGTTTGCTAGCGTAAGACACAGCACTTTTTAAATATTTTTTGCCCTGTTTGTTAATGCTACACTTCACCATACATTCTAGACCATCCTATTATGTTTATTGTTTATAGGATCCATTAGAAGGTAAAGAAACTATGACGATTTATCCCGGCGTTTGTGGTTTTTCAAACAAACAGACGTGTAGTTGCATCTCATTAAGCGCATGAGGAAATAGGGAATTTAGGGAGCGAACATTTTGAAGTGAGCAAAATACAAAACTAACATTTTCAAATAAAATGAAATTTGGTATGACAGACGAAACAAAAACAGTGCTTGTCTATGACAGTCACCCAAACACGAAAAATCTACCTGCTTGTATACTGACGTGGTCAGAACAGTGTATTAATAAGATTTTCTATATACGTTGAGAAAATTACATTGCGACTCTGAATAGCCGGGAAGTGAGTTTTCTCGGTCGAGGATGAATTTTTTCAACATCATATTTTGCCTGCTCTGTTGCAACTCGATGTTTCAAACTCTGAGCGGGGTAAACAGCACATCTAAACAAGTCACATCCAACAAAACTCCCGATACTTCGACATCAAGCAAGTGCCACAACGTTCACTTCAACAATTACTATTCTGGACCAGCAAATAAGGACATCAAGGCACATCTTCTCAAAATAGAGAATCAACTCGTAAATTTAGAGAAGAAAATCGATGCTTTAACGGAGAACAAAACAACTCCGCCAGGTGAGTTTCTGTCAATTTTGTATGTACGTCTTACGACTCATCCATACTGAAATATATCATGCTAACTACGATTGTTCGATGTCTCTCCGCAGCCATGATAAAACTGTGCTGAGCTGTTCAAATCCGGCCAAAGAATCACAGGAGTTTACACAATCGACCCCGATGGCTTAGGTGCGTTTGAGGATTTTTGCGACCAAAAATCTTCTAGTGGGGGCTGGACAGTGTTCTAGAAGAGACTCGATGGCTCCGTTGATTTCGTCAATCGCGGCTGGGCGGATTACAAACGTGGATTCGGAAACTTAAATGGTGAGTTTTGGCTCGGACTGGACAAGATACACCGCCTGACGAAAACAAAGAGTAGACTGCGAGTGGAGCTTGAAGACACACAAGGAAATACAGCTTACGCTGAATATGACATGTTCTCTGTTTCCAGCGAAAGAAACAAATACAGACTTGGCCTTGGGATATATACCGGTGAGTACTCCCTAATCTGTGGATTGGTCTATTTTAGACAGAATTGTTCTAAAAGACGCAACCGAATTCGAGCGATTCTGCATGGGTCTACCTCGATTCATTTTACCCATCAGAGACTGAAAAACGCCGTGAAAGAATCAATTTCTATCCACTACAATTTTTTACTTTCTGATCGTTCCCAAACTTCTTCCTGCAAGTTTTGATCCTATAGCCTCCCTTTGCTAATTACATGTGATTCCGTCTCATCCTATCATCAGAGAATGAAAAATGCTGAAAGGATCAATTTCTATCCATTGCAATTTCTATAGCCTTCCTTTGCTAATAATATGTGATTCCGTCTCAGCTGGAACTGCTGATGATTCTTTGAGCTATCATCGAAACATGGCATTCTCCACTAAAGATCGCGACAATGACAATGCGAACTCGTTCAACTGCGCCGCATCCTATAAGAGTGCTTGGTGGAACAATAGCTGTCTCCGTACCAACTTAAACGGCTACTATACCACGGTTCGCAAGTCAAGTCTGACTATAGTGGTATCAACTGGAGTAAATGGAAGGGTGCTTATTACTCAGCTAAGAGAGCTGAATTGAAGATCAGGCCCGTGGACTTTTAAGCTAGAAACATACACATACAAGGAATACACTACATCAGCTATAGTTTATCGGCTTCTCTGCATAGCCGAGAAACACGGAATAAAAAGCAATGTAAATATGCTTTAATATTTGAATGGGTCTGACAAAGTTATGGGTTTAATAAAAGAAAAGAAGGGAGAGAAATACGTTTAGTTCATTTTCGTGTATCATTATTTGTTTTACGATCGAAAGCTTGAAACTAACAAAATTTATTTGCAACTTTAGCGATATCCAATTAAATGTCAGTAGTGATCATATTTATCTGGGATTAAATCGATTTTGGCACAAATTTCTATGTTCTGTGATTGATCTGGAACAAAGAGTTCTCGGCATTTTTTCTTTTCTTACTTTTTTTTAATGTTTATATCGTCCTTTTACTTTTGCTATCTCGTCAGACATGAATTTTACCCCTGTACCTTATCTGACGTGAACAAGGGAAATGGTGATTCCTTCACCACCGTCCCCCTCCCGAAAAGTTTTCAGTTTTACCTGATAGATCTTCAGTCATAGAGTTGCCGGTGATATCCTGGATCCCTGATCCAAGCTCAGGAAAAAAATAATCTTTAATTACCTTACCCGAGTGGGACGATAGTAGGCCTTTTCTTCCACGGCTCTGTTAAATACAAGAAGACCCGAGGGATTTTCTTGTATGATTTATTAGAATTTTGAAAGAATCAGAGGAGCGAAAAAAATAATAATGTTTTCAACGAAAATACGGTACATACAAAACCTCTGACTTGGGCTATATTACTTTAACTTGCGAGCGTAGCCCTGTTAATTTGGACGGAGTTACGCAAAATTAATTGTAGCCCAGGCATAGTGAAGCGACCCAACCTATTTAATAATATGCCAGAAATAATCACTACTTCAGCCTGTTCTATTGTACAAGCGGTAGAAAATGTTGGTTTGAACTACACGTGTTGTTGCATTTGTGTAACTTGCGGCGTAGCAGACATTTTTTACGCACACTACCATTACGAACTCGCACCTAAAATCGCTAATTTATTTCGCAACAAATCCCCAAGGAAACTCCAACACCCCACGTATGAAAAATTCTAGCAATATTTCTGTCCTGTTGAGAAGATCAGAACAGTTCAACTTATATTAGGTCTTACAGTGAAAAGGAAATATGACAAGATATGATCTTTAGAATCTGGTCGTACTTCTTCAAGTGGTCTATTAGTGACTCATTAAGTCCTGTGTTCAACCTAAGCCGGCATTCGCGTTAGGTGTGCAGCAAGCGTGATAAATGCATAAGTCGAGAGGGAGCGGAAAGGAGGCTTGGTACCTCTCGTAATGGTACAAAATAGTACTTGCCTTTTGTAAAACGCTTCACCTCCCTATACATTCTAGACCTTTCTTAATTGTGCATTCTTTTATTGAAAACATATAAGTTACTCCAAACTAACGAGTATTGTTAAAAAAGACAAAGTTGGTATCTAGCAAGAATTTTCATTACGGGTGATTTTTAACTTATTTGAACTTGAAAATAAATGGAAATAATATAGCATAAGCTACTCAGTAAACATTGTAATAAGCCAGTTGATCGTTTCTTATTCTTTTTGACGGTCTTACCTTACAGATAGAGTTTGGTTACCTTTTCCTTACTATGATCGTGAATTTGACATGGAGACAAATGTTTTTGTGTAAACTGCGGTTTGCGGCTAGATATCGGTTTATTTCCATTTTGTTACTAAAAGATGATTAATTACTAAAATGACTCTACCTTATAAAATTGATCCCGTACAGGAATTTCCTGAAAATAACTCTCCTTTATACTTTTACCCATTTAATACTCTCGTTTTTAGGCTAAATCCATATCGAATTCCCGATCCGGAAAATAGTTTTTAACTTTTAATTTAGCACGTTCGACACCTCTTTTTCTTAGAGGTGACTAAAGGTGTAAACAGTAGTACTTTTCATCTTCCGCACTGAACTTGAAGTTAGATAACGTATGAGGCTAGCACGTAGCTCTTTTAGGGGCAGTACCTTAGGTACGCGCTTTCTTCTCCGAATTTTGAGTTTATTCTGCTGTTGTGCAACAGTCTTCAAGGACTAATTTCTCTTAAGATATCTTTTCAAGTATGATTTTAAATCTATTAGTAAGTTTATTATAATTTTTATATTATCAATTCTGTCTTTTTTTGGCCGAACTTGACCGTAAGTCAAAGAGATTTAAGTTAGAAAGACATTTTGTAAAGCATAAACATCGCGAAGGTATCTACTTAGTATGCGAACTCCGCTCTGCGTAGTTTGGGGTGATTCGCTAGTTAAGTGTAGAAGCATGGCGAAGGTTAGAGATTGACAGCTCCGTAAGTGTCACCTTTACAAGCGGTGACCCACACTTTCCTAAAGAGATCAGAGCTAGTCCCCGTTGTAATAACTTGCGTAATAAAAGAGAGAATAAAGAAACAGTTAACTGAACAGCGAGTGTTAGGACATCACTTCTAACAAGTTAGCGAGTATTATAGGTTCTATAAGAAGATAGACAAATGGTGCCGATTTTGTTGTAGGTTTTCAGACAAACAGACAAACAGATGCTCTCGCTTCTCACAGTAGTCTTGTAACAGTTCAACTTCTTTTGCGAACATGACAGCGTGACGTCGACATCACCGCGCATCAAACTGCAGTTATTCACAAATCTGATGAAAAGGTATAGAAGCAAAACATTAAAGGATCAAACATTTTGAAGTGAGCGAAGTATAAAACTAATATTTTGAATAAGTTCACTCAACCAGAAATAAACCCACTTACCTTAAATCCTTTAACCGGCCTGAGAGTGACTAACATCTAATTAACTCTCCATACAATATCACCCCTGAAGCACTCAAGGTCACAAGATTGAAGGAAATGATCACCAACTAAAGAAGCTCTTGATTGTGAGACAAATTCTCCTTGTCAGCACTTTAAGCAATGAACAGACCAATATGGAGAATATGCATATTGATCTTAGGGTATAAAGCGTTCAGCTAAAGGGGATGTGCTTGACTCCAGTAGTCGCCCAAGTTACGCGAAAAATCTGCTTCCTTGTAAACTGACGCAGTCACAAAAGCGTATTACTCAGATTCTAATCTTGGAGAATTTGATTTTAAGATAGCAGCTGCGTAGTGAATTGTTTTGTACAATTTTAACTCCTTTTGCGAACATGAGATCATAGAATTGCCGCGTATTAGAACTGATTTCATACACGAAAACTGGGGAAATTTTGTAGTAGCAAAGCATTTAAAGGAGCAAATATTTTGGAGTGAATGAAACACAAAGCCATCATTCTTACTTATGTAATTTTGCCCAACTGGAATTAACCCACTAACCCTTAAGCAACAGCGGATATAGTTGACTATCGCAGTCACCCAAACACAAAGTATCTTGTTCCTTGTAAACCGACGTCGTCACAAAAGAAAGCGTATAAATCAGATTCTCCGGTACTGGAGCATATGATTTTACGATAGCAGCTTCAGAGTGTACTTTCCTGGTCGATAATGATTTTTGTCAAGATTTCATTTTGTCTGCTCTATTGTAGCTTAAGTTTTCAAACAGCAAGGGGTCAAAGCAACACAGCAAAAAATACTCCCGATACTTCGACATCAAGCAAGTGCCACAACGTTCACTTCAAAAATTATTATTCTGGACCAGCAAATAAGGAAATCAAGGTACATCTTCTCAAAATAGAGAATCAACTCGCAGAATTATAGAGAAGAAAATCGATGCTTTGACGGAGAACAAAACAACTCCGCCAGGTGAGTTTCTGTTAATTTTGCATATACGTCTTTCAACTCATCCATGCTGAAATATATCATACTAACTATAGTTGTTGATGTCTCTCAAAAGCTATATATGAAAAACTGTGCTGAGCTTTACGAATCCGGCAAAAGAATTTCAGTTTTTACACAATCGACCCCGATGGTTTAGCTGCGTTTGATGTGTTTTGCGACCAAACATCTGTGGGTGGGGGTTGGACAGTATTCCAGAAGAGACTCGATGGCACCGTTGATTTCGTCAATCGCGGCTGGGCGGACTTCAAACGTGGCTTCGGAAACTTAAACGGTGAGTTTTGGCTCGGACTGGACAAGATGCACCGCCTGACTAAAACAAAGAGTAGACTGCGAGTGGAGCTCGAAGACACACGAGGAAAGACCGCTTACGCTGAATATGATATGTTCTCTGTTTCCAGCGAAAGAAACAAATACAGACTTCGCCTTGGGATATATACAGGTGAGTGCTTCAAATCTGTGGATTGGTCTATTTTAGCCAGAATAGTTCTTAAAGATACAACCAAATTCGAGCGATTCTGAACCTCAATTCATCTCATCATCAGAGACTGGAAAATGTTAGAAGTAAATTTTCTAACACTCGTCGTTTGGTAGGTTTATTCTCTTTCTTCACAAATTGATACAACGGGGACTAGCTTCTATCTGACAGGGAAAACTAGAGTCTCCGCTTATAAAGGTGACACTGCGGATGACATTTCTAAGCCGTCAATCTTATTGTGTCGTCATCGTACCTTATCAACTAGCGAATCACGCTTGACTACGTATTACAGTTCCCACATACTGAGTATGCACCTTCGAGTTTTTTACGCAGTTACAAAATCAATTTCTACCTTAATTTTCGTATCTTTACGGTTGAGATCGGCCAGAACAGAAACGAGATCGATAATATTAAAATTACAAATAACCTTGGTTCAGAGTATTATTTATACCTGAAAGGGTATCTTAAGAGAAAATCACCTTTAAAGATTGTTACATAACAACATCTTGGTCACAAGAGTTAAAGAAGAAAGGCGCTCACAAGTACCGCCCCCAAATTGCTTTTGGTTGCGAAACATGAAGGGTATCACCTGTTTACACCTTAAATTACCTCTGGGGACACGAAGGTGTCGAACGCGACCTATTACCAGGGAGATTTACTCTTCCTGGACTAACAAATTAACTTAATTAAGAACATGGCTTATCACGAGTTCCATGTCAACCTCACGATCACAACGAGGAAAACGTGATTAAACTCACCAGTAGAACGTGGCCAAACTCACAAGAAGAACGTGACCAAACTCAACCTTTAAGATAAGACCACCAAGAAGGAGTAAGAAGCAATCAACCTGCCCTTTTTTATCATTTGCATTAAATGACTTAAAATAAATATATTTCCATTCCTTTTTTCAGACACCAATATTGTAGATTAACTATAATTGTAATTTTATAATTTAACAAAAATGCCGAAAGAATAAATTTCTATCCACTGCAATTTCTATAGCCTTCCTTTGCTAATTATACTGTGATTCCGTCTCAGGAACTGCAGGTGATTCTTTGAGCTATCATAGAAACATGGCATTCTCCACCAAAGATCGTGACAATGATGATTACTCGAGCAACTGTGCCGCAAAATATAATAGTGCTTGGTGTACAATACGTGTGTTAGAGCCAACTTAAACGATTACCATTACCACGGTCTGCATAATTCGGTCCCTTGGCGTGGTATCAACTGAAATACATGGAAGGGTCCTAAATACTCCGCTAAGAGAGCTGAAATGAAGATCAGGCCTGTGGTCTTTTAAGCTAGAAACATACACAAAGAAGGAATACACTACATCAACTATTGTTTATCAGCTTCTCTACATAGTCGAGTGAAACGAAATAGAAAGCAATGGGTTTAATAAACAAGGAGAGAAAAATACGTTTAGTTCATTTTCGTGCATCACCATATTTGTTTTACGATCGAAAGCTTGAAACTGACAAAATTTCTTTGCAACTTTAGCGATATCCAATTAAATAATTTTCAGTAGTGATCATGTTTATCTGGGATTACATCGATATTGGCAGAAATTTTTATGTTCTGTGATTGTTCTGAGCATATCTTAAAACAGTTCTCAGCAGTTTTCCTTTTCTAACTTTTTTAATATTTATATTTTCCTCCTGCTTTGCTATTACGTCAGAAATGAAATTTACCCCTGCAACTTATCTGACAAACAAGGGAAATAGTGAACCTTCAGCACCGTCCCACTTCCGAAAAGTTTTCGGTTTTACCTGATAGATCCTCAGTCATAAAGTTGCTGATGAAATCTTGGATCCCTGATCCAAGCTCAGGGGAGAAATAATCTTTAGTACCCTACCTGAGTAGGACGATAATAGTCCTTCTCTTTCACGGCTCTGTTAAGTACAAGGGCTTAAAGACCCAAAAGATTCTTACATAATTTATTAGAATTTTGAAAAGAATCAGAAGAGCAAAAATAAATGATAGTGTTTTCAACGAAAATGCGACACATACGAAACCTCTGACTTGGGACTGTATTACTTTCACTTGCGAGCTTAGCCCTGTTAATTTGGACGGAGTCACGCAAAATCATTCATTGTAGCCTAGACATAGTGAAGCAACCCAACCCATTTAAGATGGTAATGTTTCCATGTGAGGCCATACATCGAGCAATTTTCTCACCCCGGACTCCCCTGGGTGGATTCCCCACCAACCTTCTCCCTATCGGGTAAACTATTGTACTCTTTTCTACTTATGTCTCCAATTCTGCACTCCGCTTGGAAATGATCTGCGGTTATAAATGAAAGAAAAGTGCACAAGTCATTCCTCCATTTAAAAGTTCATCTGGTAAGTTGTTCTAATATGAGTAGTAATGTATGTGATTAAATCTTCGCCAAAATTCCAGGTTTATTTTCAACATTCGAGTCTTTCTTTTAAATCATATGGAACATTTAAGCGATATGCCCGGCAAAACTTGAATATTCGAACGAAGGCTTCATTGATTGTTGAAGAGAATAGTTGATTATTAAAGAAGAAACTTTAACCTTCAACCTTTTTTTAGCATGTTTGAACTTGGATCGGTCACAATAGGATATAATTTTGAATACAAAGAAAGGGTTTGCTCCAAGAGATTGGTTTGTTCAGTTCCGAGCATGTATCAATTAATTTTGCTTTTTCCCAGTAGTATGCGATTGGCAGGTTAGAGACAGTTTACTTATACTTTTACTTGGTGGACTTATAACAGACTTGGTAAAGGGAACAGACGCGTGATTCCTTCGTGTGTTGTGGCATCAATAAGAAGTTATTACCCAGATGTAGCCGGAAATTATACAGGCTTTAAAGATGCTGAGGACAATGACTCATGGCCTGGATAGTCATGTTTAATCAATAAACTTGTCTTTGTTTTTATTAAATATTCAAGGAGTTCCATAGTCTATCTATGGCGCTATAGGGGTATCAGCTCCAGTTCCAATCATTAAAATATCTTTAACAGTCTGTTCCAAAAATAGAAAACTAACACTGTAAATGCTAGTGGCATTTTGGGCTGGTAGCATTTTTTCACTTGCTTAATTTTTTCCAAATCTGGATACATGCCGTGCGAGAAGGTCCTCTTTAGGTGGGCGTGGAATGGGTGCGATGTCTTTTGGGAGATCAGGGACTTGAACTTGCTCTGGCTCTTTTCCTTTGTCTCATGGATAGCATTTCCGTAACGTGCGGCTTGATCTTCTCTTCGAAAACAGGCCTCACAACCCAATCCTTCATCCCCCTAGGATAAACATAACGGAATCGTTTCTCCTCCCTCGAAGCCTCTGCTTGAGATCGACCAGTGCCCGAATTGTGGTCTAAAGCAGTTAGCTGTGTGCGTGCTACCATTCCCAGCTATCCAAAATGCTGCCACTTGGGCGCGTATTTGTTGTAGAGTGAACTGGTACACTTCCAAGGCTCCTGTATGGATGATCTTCGTTCGAGGGTCCAAATCCTATAGGAGTGTCTTCTATAGCATTACATGTTTTAACGCTTCGTGTGCCGGGGAACCTACAATCAGCCATTTTGTTTTACGATGTGCCCTTGGGGAAATGGGCTCATGTGCACAACAATTGTACAGCACAGACGAATCCCAATCGTGTTTGTCAGCCGTGTGGTGGAGGATGCTGACCCACTTCTCTTTGAGAAGCTGGGGACTTCCGTCACACGTCATCGCAGACCACCGCATATGGTTTGTCACGGATTTTATCCAAGGAGAGAGGTCCTTGCATTCTTTCTTCTTGGCTTCCGTGGTGTTCTTAGTCAAGTGCCACACGTCTACCCGATGCTCAACCCCGAGGTCTTTGTACTCGCTTCTTTTGAGTGCCTTGATACCGGTGTGCTTGTCAGTACCTACAACACCTACAAGAATGCCCTTATTTAGTGCTCGGTCAAGACAAAGATTAAACCATGTTTCTCCATTGCCTGTGAACTTGTACTCTGCTTTACATGGCAAACTTCGAAATCGACAATTTTCTCACTCTCTTTGTCCATCATGGTGTAAGTTCCGTATTTGGCACTATAGCCTGGGGAGTCACAACGTCCATCCCCGAGGAGAGTGACTGAGTTTCCTGTCTAAGAGATCGGTGAGGACTGCCGCCTTTTCCTGCTGCCAACGATCATTTATAACCGGGAAAAGGTGCTTCTTCTGCCAGTTGTGATAATCCGATTTGCTCAGAAAGGCAAGATTTATTGTGGAGGCAACTTCTGAAACACGCGAAACGTATTTCCTGTAAAAAGTATAGCACCTGAAAGCAATACGTTTCCCGCGGCCGCCCTGTTAACAAGTGGCTGGGAAACCCACTCCTTCGAATGGAAGTTTTTACAAAGTGTCGTTACTTTAAGTGCACCTCCCTTTTTCAATAGCTCCTTTTCCAGGACCTCGTCACCGCATTCAAGACAGCGGCCAAATAAATTAAGCAGTTCTTCCTCAAATACTATGTACTTGGGATACGAACACATTTTCCCATGAACGGTACCGTGACTGTTACTAACGGGCGGAACAGTCTCCAAATCGCTTTGGGTGATGTCCTGGTCCACTTCTTCAAAGCTGATGTTAAACGGACTGTCTTTCCCAGCCCCTTCATCACAGCTGACTTCATCACAGCTGACTGAATGGAACTGTTGTTGACATTGTCATCATCAAAGCTGACTTGAAGGGAATTGTCGTTCACATCGATATCTATTGTTACGTCAGTATCTTCTTCCAGGTTAATCGAGAGTTCCAGAAGCCGAGGTGATTGACTAGATGAAGCTTTGATCGGGGTCGAAGTAAATGGCTGCGTGCAAAAGGACTCAGGCTTAGAGAATAAAAGCAGCGGATTCCATGGTGGAACACAACTATAGTTGTGATCTTGAAGAAGCAGCGCGTCTCCTGTTTCACTAGCAAGCCACTGTGTTCCACAGGTCGTAAACTTTTTTTCAGGTTCGCGGTTTTCTGCTTTTGCAGATGTAGCGTCGGTCCAGATAAACTGAGATTCCGTGATTTCGAAGGTTCCGTATCAAGTTTTGGAGAAGAGGGCGAAGCAGCCCAGGAGGTAGATAGTGAATCGCCAGTGTTTTCCTTTACAACTGAACACGAAGACTCTTCTTGCTCCAAAGATAGCAACCTTTTTAAATGGGTGTTTTCAAGAAGGGTGTTCAAGACCTACGATGAAATGCAGAATGTATAGTGTTGATAACATTTATAGGCTGGTATCACAAAACAGTAGTTAGTTGCATCATTTATATTTCACACCCCACCTACTGTCGGCTCTGGCGACTCGCCCTATCAACGCTTGTTTGTCGGATTTTCTTTCGTGGACACGCATAGGGAAAAACAGATGGAACTGTATCATCTTTTAAATGTCGCTTTTTCCTGCTACCGTCAGATCCAAGGAGCTCGGACTGTATTTTTGACAAGAAAGGAAAACACACTAATGGTTTTCCGCATTGTCCTCTTATTTACACAGAGTGACTAGAAGACCTTTTTTACCGTGATTCTGGTATAAACAAATATTTATGTACCTTATAAGATAATTATAAACACTGCTTTGGAAAAATTCTTGGGAAAAAATCTTGGGAGAAAACGACTAAGGGCGTCTTTGGACGCGATTGAATTTACTACACGCGGTCAATCACCAATGCGAGCTTCAATTTGTTTCGCTTCCATTACAGTGGTTCTTTCCAATAAAATTAAAGAAAAATACATTTCGAAAATGTGAAAGGTAAACATAGCTTTGAGTTTGAAGCAAAGGTCAAAAAATACAACTTTCATACCTGAATATTCCACTTGAAGTCGTCCTTGATAAAGTGATCCGAGCAGACGTAGCAGTTCTTGGGTTTCGGCAATTCCCTTTAAATTTCATTTTCGGGTAGCTTGTGGAAGCTTACTCCTCTCCCTTTTGTATTTATGTTAGTATTATGACAGTTAACTACAAGACAGTTGACCATAGTTAAACTCTCATTAGAAATACCCTTCGGAAAGGTCAATCAGGTCAACCAGGTCAAAGCGATGAACAAGGTTTGACTATTGCTACGTCATAGTCGACGTCATATCCAAGATGGCGTTTTTCTAGTCGCGAAAGTGGTAAATAAGAGCAACTTCAAAGCGCTATTGTCATAATTGCAAAGCAAACTGGACAAAACAACAATAATTTTCGAATTCCTGTGGAAAAGTTATATTAATAGAGGTAAATTTTTCCAGACCGTACTTCCCCTTTAAAGTTCATATCTAAATAATAAACATAACGAAACTCTTGATTGTTTAAAAAGGCACTTGAATTTTGCCAGAGATTTTTAAAAGGGCATGGCAATAGAGCTACTCTGACTAAAGTTTGAAGTTCTTGACCTCTATTACCGTTTAGTTTTAGCTCGAAGGAACGCTCGGGTCTGAAAATACAAGCTGTTCGTTTTTTTCCTTCTCATTTTGTCGCCAAATCAACATCGTCTTTCCAGGCGTCCCAAGTGGAGACGCGGAAAATTGGGGATGAGAATCTCGAGCTTCTTTCCTTAGGTTTGCCTCTGTCCCCAATAACATGCTATTGAATTCTACTCAGATATCTTGGAGGTGGTGTGAAGGCCGAAATTTTTTTGCCTTATTAAATGGAGTTATCAACATAATTCGAAATGATGTCTGTCGTCTTAGCTCAAATGATCTAGCTGGTATTTCTTTCTTTTCATCTGTATAGACCAATTGGAAACGAAGAGGAAATGTGCGTAAGAATGCTCAGTTGGAAAGAAAAGGGCTTTAAAGTCTTAAAATCGACGATGACAACAATCCCAACGATTGCCATGGAAATATTTTGCAGGACCGTATAATAAAATCACTTGGGTGGTTTTTCCATCTTTTTGCTCCATTCTCAATCAAAGTTCACCTTAACTTGTAGACCTCGCAAACGAAGAGCAAACGCGCAGAGGAATACTCAACTGGAAAGAAACGGGCTTCAAAGGCTTGAAATTGATGATGACAATGGTTCCAAAGATATTTATGGAAATACTTTGTCACGCTGCGTGAGTGATTAAAATTCTTGTTTCACGTTGATTTTCGCATATCTACGCGGCTGCCATATGGATGTATGTCACGCATATTTGGCAGCTGATTTACCACGTTTTCAGTGAGGTTTTAAACATTTAAATTGATTTAACCTTTAAAACATACCATTATTCGACTCTATTAACCCGGAAATAATTGTACAAAGATTTGTAACCAGTTTTGGTAAATTTAAAATTGTTTCACAACTGCGCCTCCCTCACTGATACCCTCATGCAGCAACAGTTGTTTGATATGTCAGAAATAATCACTGCTTAAAAAAGATGGTTTGAACTGCACGTGGTATTGCATCTGTGTAACTTGCGGCGTAGCAAATGTTTTTTCCTTTGTTGTTTTTTATTCCAGTTGCGGCTTCGCAACTTGCTCAGATGCTCCATTAAAAAAAGAAATTGGTTACGCACACGAGCTATTACGACCTCGCACGTAAAATCGCTAGTTTATTTCACAACAAATTCCCAAAGAAACTCGGGTTAACTCTTTGATAGCGTCTAGTTCATATTTGAAAGGCAATTCAGCTCTCTGCATCCATGGAATCTTATGTTCAATCTAAACCAGCAGTTTCCTTGGCGAGACGAATGCAAAAGTCGAGAGGGAATGGGAAGGGGGCTTGAAACCTCTGACAATGTAGCGAACCGCTATTTACGCTAGCATAAGACGCTGAACTTTTTAAATAATTTTTGCCCTGTTTGTGAATGCCACACCTCACCATACATTCTAGACCTTCCTATTATGTTTATTTTTTTCATCTACACAGTTTTGCTTACTTCAAACTTTCAATTTTTATAGAATCCGTTAGAAGTCAGAGAAACTGTGGCGATTTATCCGTTTGTGGTTTTTCAGACAAACTGACGTGTAGTTGCATCCCATTGAACGAATGTGTACGATTTCAACTTTTTTGTAAACATTACGTCACGAAGCTGCCGCTGATTAAAACTGAATTGATTCTCGCGTTTTAGGAAGTGAAAATATTTTGAAGTGAGCAAAACACAAAACTAACATTTTTAAATAAACCCACTCAACCATAGATAACCCACTTAGCCTGAAGCATGACAGTCACTCAAACACGAAAAATCTGCCTGCTTTTTTACTAACGTGGTCAAAACAGCGTATTTATAAGATTTCCTATAAGTTAAGCAAATTATATTGCGACAACAGCTGGGACTTAAGTTTTCTCGGTCGAGAATGAAGTTTTTCAATATCATACTTTTGTCTGCCCTATTGCAGCTCGATCTTTCAAACACTGAGCGGGGTAAACAGTACATCTAAACAAATCACATCCAACAAAACTCCCGATACTTCGACAACAAGCAAGTGCCACAACGTTCACTTCAACAATTACTATTCTGGGCCAGCAAATAAGGACATCAAGGTACATCTTCTCAAAATAGAGAATCAACTCGCAGATTTATAGAAGAAAATCGATGATTTAATTTGACGGAGAACAAAACAACTCTGCCGGGTGAGTTTCTGTCAATTTTGTATATACGTCTTACATCGTTGTAAGATGGTGACGATAATGATCACTCAAGCAACTGTGCTACGAAATATAATAGTGCCTGGTGTTACAAAAGCTGTGTCACTGCCAACTTAAACGGCTACCATTACTACGGTCAGCATACTTCGGCCCCTTGGCGTGGTATTAACTGGGGTGAATGGAAGGGTCCTAAATACTCCGCTAAGAGAGCTGAAATGAAGATCAGGCCCGTGGACTTTTAAGCTAGAAACATACACAAACAAAGAATACACTACATCAGCTGTATTTTATCGACTTCTCTACATAGTTGAGTAATGCGAAATAAAAAGCATTGTTACATACCTAGACTTTCACTCAACAAAACGAGTACTGTGATCAGTTGATTCTTGGTCACGTGCCCCTAATCAAATTCAAATGTATCCCGACTGGGATACAATTGCGCAGTTGTTGCCCGCGCGCCGAATACAACGGCACGTTTCTACCATGCGATTGTTTAAGGAAAAGTCTAGATATATAGCATATATATTCCCTCGGGAAACTAGTTAGTTTTGTTTTCTCAAGAGTCCTGATATTTCCCGAGACGAAGTCTAAGAAAACACCAGGACTCGATGGAAAACAAAACTAACTGTTTCCCTCGGGACCATACATAAAGTGTATGATGTATATAAGTTATAAGTTAATAAAAAAAAAGAGAGACAATGACACGTTTACTTCATTTTCGTGTATCAGTATTTGTTTTTACGATCGAAAGCTCGAACTGATAAAATTCTATGCAACTTTAACGATATCCAATTAAATGTCAGTAGTACTCATGTTTATCTGGGATTACATCGATTTTGGCGGAAATTTGTTCTGCGATTTTTCTGGAACATGTGTCTTAAAAGAGTTCTCGGCAGTTTTTCTTTTCTTATTTCTGTTATATTTATATTTTCCTTCTGCTTTGCTATTACGTCAGACATGAAATTTACTCTTCTAACTTATCTGACGTGAACAATGGAAATGATGATCCCTTTACCACCGTCCCCATCATGCATAGTTTTCAGTTTTACCTGATAGATCCTCAGCAGTAGAGTTGTCGGTGAGATCTTGGATCCCTGAGGTGAGTTTTAAGCTCAGTAAAGAAATAGAGAAAGATGTTTTCTCTTTGATCACGAGCGTGGGACAAAGAAAAATTCTGAGTTCCCATGAGGAAACGAACCTCAGACCTTCGGACTCCATCCTCCGATGCTCTACCACTGAGCCACAGAGACTCTACGGTGAGCAGGGCCCATTACGAAGTTTATATATGATATGCGTCCTGCACACTGCTACGATCAGTAGTATCGATAGCGTCTTTTTTTGTTTTGTAAATTGAATAAGAAAGATGGTGAGTTTTAAGCTCGGTGAAGAAATAGAGAAAGATGTTTTCCGTCTTGTCACGAGCCTGGGACAAAGAAAAAATTCTGAGTCCCCATGAGGAACCTTAGACCTTCGGACATCTGCTGATCCTAGCAGTATATGCAGGACGCGTGTCATATGTGAACTTCGACGTCGTCACGAAAGAAAGCGTATAAATCAGATTCTCCGGTATTGGAACGCATGATTTACGATAGCAGTTTCAGAGTGCGCTTTCCTATTCGAGAATGATTTTTATCAAGGTTGTATTTAGTCTGCTCTATTGCAGCTTGAGTTTTCAAACAGCAAGCGGTGAAAGTGACACAGCAAAAGCCACTCCCGATACTTCGACATCAAGCAAATGCCACAGCGTTCACTTCAACAATTATTATTCTGGGCCAGCAAATAAGGACATCAAGGTACACCTTCTCAAAATAGAGAATCAACTCGCAAATTTAGAGAAAAAAATTGATGCTTTGACGGAGAACAAAACAACTCCGCTAGGTGAGTTTATATATATATACGTCTTACAACTCATCCATGGTGAAATACATCATACTAGCTAATAATGTTGTTTGATGTCTCTAAACAGCTATGAAAAACTGTGCTGAGCTGTACAAATCCGGCAAAAGAATCACAGGAGTTTACACGATCGACCCCGATGGTTTAGGTGCGTTTGATGTGTTTTGCGACCAAAAGTCTTCCCGTGGCGGTTGGACAGTATTCCAGAAGAGACTCGATGGCTCCGTTGATTTCGTCAGTCGCGGCTGGGCGGATTACAAACGTGGATTCGGAAACTTAAATGGGGAATTTTGGCTCGGACTGGACAAGATACACCGCCTGACGAAAGCAAAGAGTAGACTGCGAGTGGAACTTGAAGACATACAAGGAAAGGCAGCTTACGCTGAATATGACATGTTTTCTGTTTCCGACGAAAGAACTAAATATAGATTTGGCCTTGGGATATATACAGGTGAGTGCTTAAAATCTGTGGATTGGTCTATTTTACCCAAAATATAGTTTCTATAGAGATACAACCGAATTAGAACGATTCTTTCATTTTCATACAGACCAATAAGCCTAGTGTCAAAGAAAAGGGTACTATAGCTGTTATTTGCTCCAGATCCCCAAAATAGTAGATTCTTCGGTTTTTTTTCTTATTATTTTTGTTTGCTTGCTCGTTTTGAGTTTTTGTGTGTGTGTGTGTGTCTGTCAGAGTTTATCACATTCTCTTCTATCATCAGAGACTGAAATACACTAAAAGACTCAATTTCTCTCCAAACTAACACACAATTTCTGGACTTAATGATGGTTCCTGAACTCCCGCCTTAGAGGGAAGCCGCAAGTTTAGAGTTGTGCCTACTTACGCTAACTTCTGGTGTTTTTGTTTCAGGAACTGCTGGTGATTCTTTGAGCTATCATCGAAACATGGCATTCTCCACCAAAGATCGCGACAATGATGATTCCTCGACCAACTGTGCCGCAAAATATGGAAGTGCTTGGTGGTACAAAAGCTGTGTCCGTGCCAACTTAAACGGCTACTATCATCACGGTCAGCACACTTCGGCCCCTTGGCGCGGTATCAACTGGAATACATGGAAGGGTTATAGTTACTCTGCTAAGAGAGCTGAAATGAAGATCAGGCCCGTGGACTTTTTAAGTTAGAAAGATACTCAAACAAGAAATACAGTACTTCAGCTAGCTATCAGCTTCTCTACATAGTTGAGTGACACAGAATAAAAAGCAGTGTAACGTGCTACATTATTTGAATGGGTTTGACACAAAGGTATAGGTTTAATAAAAGAGAAGAGAAATACGTTAAGTTCATTTTCGTGTATCACTATATTTGTTTGACGATCGAAAGCTTGAAACTGACAAAATTTCTTTACAACTTTGGCGATATCCAATTTAATGTCAGTGGTAATCATGCTTATCGGGAATTACATCGATTTTGGCAGAAATTTCTATGTTTTGTGATTGTTGTGGAACTTGTGTCTTACAAGAGTTCTCAGCAGTTTTCATTTTTTATTTTTTTAATATCTATATCGTCCTTCTGCTTTGCTCCACTCAGTCAGACATGAAATTTACCACTGTAACTTATCTAACTTGAACAAGGGAAATAGAGACTCCTTTACCGCCGAAAACCGAAAAGTTGTCAGTTTTACCTGATAGATCCTCAGTCATAGAGTTGCCGGTGATATCTTGGATCCCTGATCCAAGCTCAGGGGAAAAATAATTTTTAACTACCTTACCTGAGTAGGACGATAATAGGCCTTTTCTTTCACAGCTCTGTTAAATACAAGAGCTTAAAAACCAAAAAGATCTTACATGATTTATTAAAATTTTGAAAAGAATCAGAAGAGCAAAAACAAATGATAGTTTTTTCAAGGAAAATACGATACATACAAAATCTCTGACTTGGGACTGTATTACTTTGACATGCGAGCTTAGCCCTGTTGATTTGGACGGAGTCACGCAAAATCATTCATTATAGCCCAGACATAGTGAAGCAACCCAACCCATTTAAGAGCGTTATCTCTCTTTATGAGTTTTCACCCCAGACTCCCCTGGATGGATTCCCCAACCAACCTTTCTCCTTATCGGGTAAACTATTGTACTCTCTTCTACTTATGTCTCCAATTCTGCACTCCGTTTAGAAATAATCTGCTGCTATTAATGAAGGAAAAGTGTGAAAGTCGTTCCTCCGTTAAAGAGATCATTTGGTAAGTTGTTATGATGACTATGAGGTAGGTAGTAAAGAATGCCGTTAAATCTTCGCCAAAATTCGAGGTTTATTTTCAACATTCAAGTTTTTCTTTTAAATCATATGCAGCATTTAAGTGATATGTTTTAGAATACAAAGGATATAATTTTGAATACAAAGAAAGGGTTTGCTCCAAGACATTGTACACAGAGTTCATATCTAAATAGTAAACAAAACGAAACTCTTGATTGTTTAAAAAAGCATGCACTTGAATTCTGGCCGATATTTTTAAAAGGGCATAGCAATGGCGCTAATCTGACTGAAGTTTGAAGTTCTATTGCCATTTAGTTTTTTAACTCAAACTTCCTTAGGAACGCTCGGGTCTGAAAATGCAAGCCGTTTGTTTTTTTTTCCTTCTCATTATGTCGCCAAATCAACATCGTCTCTCCAGGCGTCCGAAGTAGAGACGCGGAAAACTGGGAATGAGAATTTCGAGCCTCTTTCAGTAGGTTTGGCTCTGTCCCCAATATCGTGCTATTGAATTCTTCTCAGATATCTTGGGGGCAGTGTAAGGGCCGAAATTTTTAACCTGATTACATGGAGTTATCAACATAATTCGAAATGACGTCTGTCCCAATAGCTTAAATGATTTAGGTGGTTTTTCCTTCTTTTCACTTGATCCTTGATCAAAATACATCTGTATAGACCAGTTACAAACGAAGAGGAGATGTGCGTAAGACTGCTCAGTTGGAGAGAAAAGGGCTTTGGAGTCTTAAAATCGACGATGACAACAATCCTAACAACCAATATGAAAAGGTGGTTTTCTTTCTTTTTGCTCCATTCTCAATCAAAGGACACCTTGTAGTCTTCGCAAACGAAGAGCAACTGGAAAGAAACGGGCTTCAAAGTCTTGAAATTGACGATGACAATAGTCCAAAACTTATTTATGGAAATATTTTGTCGCGCCGCGTGAGTGATTTAAATTCTTGTTTCTGAAGTTGATTTTCGCGTTTCTACGTGGCTGCCATATGGATGTATGTCACGCATATTTGGCAGCTGGTTTACCATGTTTTGAGGTTTTAAAGATGTCATTTGATTTGACCTTTAAGACTTACCATTATGCGATTGTATCAACCTGGTAATAATTGTAAACGATTTGTAACCAGTTTTGATAAACTTTGAATTGTTTCACAACTGCACCTCCTCCAGCGGTCGTAAATGTTGGTTTGAACTGCTCGTGGTGTTGCGTTTGTGTAACCTGCTGCGTAGCACACGTTTTTTTCTTTGTTTGCTTTTATTCTTGTTGCGGCTTCGCAACTTGCCCAGGTGCTCCCCGGCTACGCACACTAGTTATTAAGACCTCGCACGTAAAATTGCTGACTTATTTCAGCACAAATCCCCAAAGAAACTCGAGTTAACGCTTCAATAGTGTCTAGCCTTGACAGGCAATTCAGCTCTCTGTGTCCATGGAGTCCTGTGTTCAACCTAGACCGGAAGTTTACCTTGGCGTGTTCAATGCCCAAGTCGAGAGGGAATGGAAAGGAGGCTTGAAACCTCTCGCAAGGGTGCGAGCCGCTGTTTATGCTAGGATAAGGCACTTTGCAAACACTCTTAGCCCTGTTTGTAAATTCTACACCTGACCATACATTCTAGGCCTTCCTATCATGTTTATCATTTTTATATGCACAAATTATCTTACTTCGAACTTGCGAGTTTTTTTAGAATCCGTTAGAAGTTAAAAAAAACTGCGACGATTTATCCGTTTGAGGTTTTTTAGACAAACAGACGTGTAGTTGCATCTCATTAAGCGCATGTGTAAGATTTCAATTTTTTTGCGAACATTGCGTCATGAAGCTGCCGTGGATTAAAACTGGATTGATTCTCGAAAGCTGGGGACAATTGTAGTAGCAAAACATTTTAGGGAGTAAAAATATTTTGAAGTGTGCAAAACACAAAACTAACACTTTTAAATAAACTCACTCAACCATAGGTAACCCACTTAGCCTGAAGCAAAGTGGAAAGTTGGTATGACAGACGAAACAAAAGCAGTGCTTGTCTATGACAGTCACCCAAACACGAAAAATCTGCCTGCTTGTTTATTGACGTGGTCAAAAGAACGTATTTATAAAATTTCCTACAAGTTAAGCAAATTATATTGCGACAACAGCTGGGACGTAAGTTTTCTCGGTTGAGGATGAAGTTTTTCAATATCATGTGTTGTCTGCTCGGTTGCAGCTCGATCTTTCAAACACTGAGCGGGGTAAACAGCACATCGAAACAAGTCACATCCAACAAAACTCCCGATACTTCGACAACAAGCAAGTGCCACAACGTTCACTTCAACAATTACTATTCTGGGCCAGCAAATAAGGACATCAAGGTGCATCTTCTCAAAATAGAGAATCAACTCACAGATTTAGAGAAGAAAATCGATGCTTTGACGGGAAACAAAACAGCTCTGTCAAGTGAGTTTTTCTCAATTTTGTATATACGTCTTACAACTCATCCATGCTGAAATATATCATGCTAACTATAGTTGTTCGATGTCTCTCAGCAGCGATGAAAAACTGTGCTGAGCTGTACAAATTCGGCAAAAGAATCACAGGAGTTTACACAATCGACCCCGATGGTTTAGGTGCGTTTGATGTGTTTTGCGACCAAAAATCTGTGGGCGGGGGTTGGACGGTGTTCCAGAAGAGACTCGATGGCTCCGTTGATTTCAATAATCGCGGCTGGGCGGACTTCAGACGTGGATTCGGAAACTTAAATGGTGAGTTTTGGCTCGGACTGGACAAGGTACACCGCCTGACGAAAACAAAGAGTAGACTGCGAGTGGAACTTGAAGACACACAAGGAAAGACAGCTTACGCTGAATACGATATGTTCTCTGTTTCCAGCGAAAGAAACAAATACAGACTTGGCCTTGGGAAGTATACAGGTGAGTGCCTACAATCTGTGGATTGGTCTATTTTACCCTAAATATGGTTCCTAAATATACAGCCGAATTAGAACGATTATTTCATTTTTATACAGACCAATAGGCCAGCGTCATAGAAAAGGTTACTATAACTGTTATTTACTCCAGATCCCCCAAAACAGTAGATTCTTGGTTTTTGCTTGTTTGCTTTTGTTTTTGTTTTTTTTTTTCAAAACTTATCGCATTCTCTTCTATCATCAGAGACTGAAAAAACTCTGACATTCAATTTCTCTCAAAAGTAACACAATTTCTGGACTTTCTGATGGTTCCTAAATTCCCGTCTTTGAGGGGAGCCGCAAGTTTAGTGTTGTGCCTACTTTTGCTAACTGCCTGTGTTTTTGTCTCAGGAACTGCTGGGGATTCTTTGAGCTATCATAGGAACATGGCATTCTCCACCGAAGATCGCGACAATGATAAATACTCGGGCAACTGTGCCGCATCCTATAAAAGTGCTTGGTGGTACAATAGCTGTGTTAGTGCCAACTTAAACGGCTACTATTATCACGGTTCGCACGTCGGGTCTGCCTATCGTGGTATCAACTGGAATACATGGAAGGGTCATAGTTACTCCGCTAAGAGAGCTGAAATGAAGATCAGGCCCGTGGACTTTTAAGCTAGAAACATACACAAACAAGGAATACACTACATGAGCTATAGTTTATCAGCTTTTCTACATAGTTGAGTGAAACAGAGCAAAAAGCAATGTAATGTGCTTTAACATTTGAATGGGTCTAACACAAAGTAATGGGTTTAATAAACTGAAAGAGAAAATACGTTTAGTTTATTTTCGTGTATCAATATTCATTTTGTGATCGACAGTTTGAAAAAAAAAATTATGAGCAACATCAGTCATTTCTAGTGAAATGTAGAGAATGATCAAGGTGATCTGGAATTGCGCTAACTTTAGCAAAAATTTCTATGTTCTGTGATTGGTCTGGAATATGTAACTATGTAGAATTCTCAAGAGGTTTATTATTATTATTATTATTTTGATGATATTTATACTCTTTTTCTGTTTTGCTATTTCGTCTAACAAAAATTTACCCTTGTAAGTTTATTTTAATAACGACGCCTCTCTCACCCTCCCCTTCCTCCCCCCCCCCCTCCCCCCCAAAAAAGGTTTTCAGTTGTGCCAGATTGGTCATCAGTCACAGAGTTGTCTATAAGATCTTGGATCCCTGATCCAAGCATAAGGAAACTGAAAAGATCTATAAGTACCTTCCCTGAATAGGACGATCGATTCAAGACTTTCTCTTTCAGGGTCCTGTTTAAGACAAGGGCTAAAAGATGGAACAGTAGATTGTCTCATATGATTTATTTATTATTCTTATTAGAAGTTTCAAAAGAATCAGTAGAATGAAAAAGAAAACAAACAAGCAAACAAGGAAAAGATTTTCAACGAAAATTCTGCAATTCAGTTTAGTTGCTTTTTCAAAACAGTTTCACAATAATTTTAATAGACTACTGTACTTATACTAGTGTCAAATTATGCTACCTCCGTCCAACTTGAGTGATGTCCAATTAAATGTCATCAGTTGTGATCATGTTTATCGGGAATTACATCGATTTTGGCAGAAATTTCTATGTTCTGTGATTGTTCTGGAACATGTGTCTTAAAAGAGTTCTCAGCAGTTTTCCTTTTTTTATTCTTTTTTAACATTTATATCTCCCTTCTGCTTTGCTATTTTGTCAGACATGAAATTTACCCCTGTAACTTAGCTGACATAAACAAGGGAAATGGTGACTCCTTTACCACCGTCCCACTCCCAAGTTTTACCTGATAGATTCTCAGTGATAGAGTTACCGGTGAGATCTTGGATTCCTGATCCAAGTTCAGGGGAGAAATAATCTTTAAGTGCCTTACCTGAGTAGGACGATAATAGGCCTTCTCTTTCACGGCTCTGTTCACTACAAGAGCTTAAAGACCCAAAATATATTCTTACGTGATTAATTAGAATTTTGAAAAGAATCAGAACAGCAAAAATAAATGATGATGTTTTCAAATACAAAAATACTGACTTAAAACTGTATTACTTTAACCAGCGAGCTTAGACCTGTTGATTTGGACGGAGTCACGCAAAACTATTCATTGTAGCCCAGACATAGTGAAGCAACCTAACCCATTTAAGAGCGTAATATCTCCTTATGAGGCTTATCGAGCAATTTTCTCACCCCGAACTCCCCTGGATGGATTCCCCACCAACCTTTCTCCTTATTGGCTAAACTATTGTACTCTTTTCTACTTATGTTTCCAATTCTGCACTCCGTTTAGAAATAATCTGCTGTTATAAAAGAAAGAAAAGTGCAAAAGTCATTCCTCCATTTAAGTGTTCATCTGGTAGGTTGTTATAACGTAGGTAGTATGTATGTGGTTAGATCTTTGCCAAAATTCAAGGGTTATTTCAGCATTCAAGTTTTACTATTAAACCACGTGCAACATCCAAGAGATAAGCCCGGAAAAACTTGAATATTCAAATACTTGATTGTTGAAGAGAATAGTTGATCTTCAACCTTAAATCTTTTTTTTTGATGCATGTTTGAACTTAGATTAGTCGCATAGGATGTAATTTTGAATACAAAGAAAGGATTTGCTCCAAGAGATTGGTTTGTACTTAAAGTTTATATCTAAATAGTGAACATAACGAAACTCTTAATTGTTTAAAAAAGCACTTGAATTTCCATTGCATGCAATGGAGCTACTCTGACTGAAGTTTGAAGTTCTTGACCTCTATTACCATTTAGTTTTAACTCGAACTTCCGTAGGAACATTCGAGTCATTCTTTTTTTTCTTTTTATTTAGTCGCCAAATCAACATCGTCTTTCCAGGCGTCCCAAGTAGAGACGTGGAAAACTGCGGATGAGAATCTCGAGCCTCTTTTGTTAGGTTTGCCTCTGTCCCCAATATCATGCTATTGACTTCTCCTCAGATATCTTGAATGTGGAGCAAGGGCCGAAAATTTTTGTCTTATTATGTGAAGTTATCAACATAATTCGAAATGACGTCTGTCGTCGTAGCTTAAATGATCTAGCTTGTTGTCCCTTCTTTTCACTTGATCCTTGATAAAAATACATATGTATAGACTAGGTATAAACGAACAGGAAACGTGCGCAAGAATGCTCAATTGGAGAGGAAAGGGCTTTAAAGTCTTAAAATCGACGATGACAACAATCCCAACGAACCATATGAAAATATTTTGTACGACTACACACCGAACGCTCCATTCTCAATCAAAGTTCACCTTAAAGACCTCGGAAACGAAGAGCAATTGTGCAAAAGAATACTCAACTGGAAAGAAATTGTGAAGTTATATCCAACATTAAAATTTGATTAAATCGCGCTGAATCATTTCCCCGAAAAATCCTTCGGAGATCGAAAACAACTACATTTCTCTTCCAAAAGCCAGGTTTTCAGTCAAATATTCTGTGTAACACATAGTTAAATAACAGGTTACTTTTGACCTTTTTTTAAACTAGTCAGAAGTAGGTCGCATAAATTCAATTAGATTGTGTTAAGAAATCGTCAAGAATTGCTCAAATTGTTGTCAACACATGTTTTGATGCTGTTTTTCAAGATTTGTTACTTTTCATCAGTCCAGGTTTTTTTCATTTTATGACGCGACGTTCCGAGATTCGCCTGAAATTTTGAGCTTAAAAAGCGGCATTTTGGCGGAATTCAGTTATTATCGATTTTCTGGAAAATGAATCGATATTCAGCCAAACGAAGTAAGTAGTAGTTTTTTCTCTCTCTATGGCCTACCTAACTTGAGAATATGAACCGAATTGTTTTTTGGCTTTTGCCACCATATTTTGAAACGTTCGATTTTTGGTCACATTTGCTGTTAAAATCGACGGTGACAACAGTCCCAACGATCAATAGGGAAGTATTTTTTAGGACTGTACACTAAAAACACCCGGCTGGTTTTTTCCTACATTTTTTTTGCTCCATTCTCAATCAAAGTTCACTTTATAAACCTCGAAAACGAAGAGCAAACACGCAAAAGAATACTCCACTTGAAAGAAACGGGCTTTAAAGTCTTGAAATTGACGATGATGACAGTCCCAAAGATAATTATGGAAATATTTCCTCTCGCCGCGTGAGCGATTTAAATACTTGTTTCTGAAGTTGATTTTCGCGCATCTACGTGGCTGCCACATGGGTGTATGTCACGCATATTTCGCAGCTGGTTTACCATGTTTTCAGTGAGGTTTTAAACATTTCATTTGATTTTACCCTTAAGACATACAATTATATCAACCCGGTAATTACTGTGAAAGATTTGTAACGGGTTTTGGAAAATTGAAAATTGTTTCACAACCGCATCTCCCTGATATCCTCAGTAATAGTTGTTATGATATGTCAGACATGATATGTCAGACATTTACAAAATTCTCGACAATGTCGCAACCTATGTCCTGATGAGTTTTTGGCATCTTAGATCACGCTCCCACAACTCTCCAACTTAAAATTAAAGAAGTTATTCACATTCAATGGGGGCAACCTACGCTTTATCAACATTTCTATCATGTTAATTTAAAACTTACCTTATAATTGCATACATTGTTCTGCTTCTATTGTTTGTTTTGTTCATATACTTTAAATTCAACTTTTTACTTTGTCTGGTGGCAGAAGAACTGTCGAAACATCAGTCGTCTATTTAATCAATCTTTCATTTACCCACGTAGTGTCTACTGAGCTGGAAAGCATGTTTCTTAAAGGATGTCGTTTCTTTTCTTAAATTCGTGACATATCTGCTGCTCTCCAGACCTTTTGACAACAAATCTCTAAGGAAACTCGGGTTATCGCTTCAATAGCGTCTAACTCATCCTGACAGGCAAGCCAGCTCTCTGTACCGATGAATCCTGTGTTCAACCAAAACCAAAAGTTGCCTTGGCGTGACGAATGCACAAGTCGAGAGGGAATGGGAAGGAGGTTTGCTGGCGTAAGACACAGCACTTTTTAAATATTTTTTGCCCTGTTTGTTAATGCTACACTTCACCATACATTCTAGACCATCCTATTATGTTTATTGTTTATAGGATCCATTAGAAGGTAAAGAAACTATGACGATTTATCCCGGCGTTTGTGGTTTTTCAAACAAACAGACGTGTAGTTGCATCTCATTAAGCGCATGGGGAAATAGGGAATTTAGGGAGCGAACATTTTGAAGTGAGCAAAATACAAAAGTAACATTTTCAAATAAAATGAAGGTTGGTATGACAGACGAAACAAAAACAGTGCTTGTCTATGACAGTCACCCAAACACGAAAAATCTACCTGCTTGTATACTGACGTGGTCAGAACAGCGTATTAATAAGATTTTCTATACGTTGAGAAAATTACATTGAAACACTGAATAGCCGGGAAGTGAGTTTTCTCGGTCGAGGATGAATTTTTTCAATATCATATTTTGCCTGCTCTGTTGCAACTCGATGTTTCAAACTCTGAGCGGGGTAAACAGCACATCTAAACAAGTCACATCCAACAAAACTCCCGATACTTCGACATCAAGCAAGTGCCACAACGTTCACTTCAACAATTACTATTCTGGACCAGCAAATTAGGACATCAAGGTACATCTTCTCAAAATAGAGAATCTACTTGTAAATTTAGAGAAGAAAATCGATGCTTTAACGGAGAACAAAACAACTCTGCCAGGTGAGTTTCTGTCAACTTTGTATGTACGTCTTACGACTCATCCATACTGAAATATATCATGCTAACTATGATTGTTCGATGTCTCTCCGCAGCCATGAAAAACTGTGCTGAGCTGTTCAAATCCGGCCAAAGAATCACAGGAGTTTACAAAATCGACCCCGATGGCTTCGGTGCGTTTGAGGTGTTTTGCGACCAAAAATCTTCCAGTGGGGGCTGGACAGTGTTCCAGAAGAGACTCGATGGCTCCTTTGATTTCGTCAATCGCAGCTGGGCGGATTGCAAACGTGGATTCGGAAACTTAAATGGTGAGTTTTGGCTCGGAATGGACAAGATACACCGCCTGACGAAAACAAAGAGTAGACTGCGAGTGGAGCTTGAAGACACACAAGGAAATACAGCTTATGCTGAATATGACATGTTCTCTGTTTCCAGCGAAAGAAACAAATACAGACTTGGCCTTGGGAAATATACCGGTGAGTGCTCATAATCTGTGGATTGGTCTATTTTAGAGAGAGTTGTTCTAAAAGACGCAACCGAATTCGAGCGTTTCTGCATGGGTCTACCTCCATTCATTTTACCCATCAGAGACTGGAAAACGCCGTGAAAGAATCAATTTCTATCCACTACAATTTTTTTCTTTCTGATCGTTCCCAAACTTCTTCCTGCAAGTTTTGATCCTATAGCCTCCCTTTGCTAATTACATGTGATTCCGTCTCATCCTATCATCAGAGAATGAAAAATGCTGAAAGGATCAATTTCTATCCATTGCAATTTCTATAGCCTTCCTTTGCTAATAATATGTGATTCCGTCTCAGCTGGAACTGCTGGTGATTCTTATAGCTATCATCGAAACATGGCATTCTCCACTAAAGATCGCGACAATGACAATGCGAACTCGTTCAACTGCGCCGCATCCTATAAAAGTGCTTGGTGGTACAACAACTGTCTCCGTGCCAACTTAAACGGCTACTATTACCACGGTTCGCAAGTCAAGTCTGGCTATCGTGGTATCAACTGGGGTAAATGGAAGGGTGCTTATTACTCAGCTAAGAGAGCTGAAATGAAGATCAGGCCCGTGGACTTTTAAGCTAGAAACATACACATACAAGGAATACACTACATCAGCTATAGTTTATCGGCTTCTCTGCATAGCCGAGAAACACGGAATAAAAAGCAAGGTAAATATGCTTTAATATTTGGATGGGTCTGACACAGAGTTATGGGTTTAATAAAAGAAAAAGAAGGGAGAGAAATACGTTTAGTTCATTTTCGTGTATCACTATTTGTTTTTCGATCGAAAGCTTGAAACTGACAAAATTTATTTGCAGCTCTAGCGATATCCAATTAAATGTCAGTAGTGATCATATTTATCTGGGATTAAATCGATTTTGGCACAAATTTATATAAATAAAAAAATATAATGATACACGAAAGTAAGTATATTTTTTAACGATCGAATACTTGAAACTGAAAAAATTTCTTTGCAACTTTAGCGATATTCAAATTACTTTTCAGTAGTGCTCATGTTTATCTGGGATTACATCGATTGCGGCAGGAATTTCTATGTTCTGTGATTGTTCTGGAACATGTGTCTTAAAAGAGTCCTCAGCAGTTTTTCTTGTCTTATTTTTTCAATATTTATATCGTCCTTCTGTTTTGCTATTACATCAGACAAGATATTTACCCCTGTAACTTATCTGACATAAACAAGGGAAATGATGATTCCTTTACCATCGACCCCTTCCCGAAAAGTTTTCAGTTTACCTGATAGATCTTCAGTCATAGAGTTGCCGGTGATATCTTGGATCTCTGATCCAAGCTCAGGGAAAAAATAATCTTTAATTACCTTACCTGAGTAGGACGATAATACGCTTTTCTTTCACGGCTCTGTTAAAAGCAAGAGCTTAAAGACCAAAAAGATCTTACATGATTTATTGGAATTTTTAAAAGAATCAGAAGAGCAAAAATAAATGATAGTGTTTTCCACGAAAATACGATACATGCAAAACCTCTGACTTGGGACTGTATTGGGACCTTGACCTGCGAGCTTAGCCCTGTTGATTTGTTCTAAAACGGCATAGCAATGGAGCTAATCTGACTGAAGTTTGAAGTTCTTGACCTCTATTGCCATTTAGTCTTAACCCAAACGTCCGTAGGAACACTCAAGACTAAAAGCAAGCCGTTCGTTTATTATTTCCTTCTTATTATGTCGCCAAATCAACATCGTCTCTCCAGGCGTCCGAAGTGGAGGCGCGGAAAACTGGGAATGAGAATTTCGAGCTTCTTTCAATAGGTTTGGCTCTGTCCCCAATATCGTGCTATTAAATTCTGCTCAGATATCTTGGGAGCAGTGTAAGGGCCGAAATTTTTAGCCTGATTACATGGAGTTATCAACATAATTCGAAGTGACGTCTGTCCCAATAGCTGAAATGATTTAGCTGGTTTTTCCCTCTTTTCACTTGATCCTTGATTAAAATACATCTGTATAGACCAGTTACAGACAAAGAGGAGACGTGCGTAAGAATGCTCAGTTGGAGAAAAAAGGGCTTTAAAGTCTTAAAATTGCCGATGACAACAACCCCAACGATCAATATGGAAATTTTTTTGTAGGATCGTAAACTAAAATCACCCAGGTGGTTTTTCCTTCCTTTTTGCTCCATTCTCAATCAAAGGACACCTTTTAGTCTTTGCAAACGAAGAGCAACTGGAAAGAAACGGGCTTCAAAGTCTTGAAATTGATGATGACAATAGTCCAAAACATATTTATAGAAATATTTTGTCGCGCCGCGTGAGTGATTTAAATTCTTGTTTCTGAAGTTGATTTTCGCGTATCTACGTGGCTGCCACATATTTGGCAGCTGGTTTAACATGTTTTCAGGAAGGTTTTAAACATTTCAATTGATTTGACCTTTAAAACATACCATTATACGACTCAAATCCGGTAATAATTGTAAACGATTTGTAACCAGTTTTGGTAAATTTTAAATTGTTTCATGACCGCACCTTTATCATACCCTCAGTAACAGTTGTTTTGATATGTCAGAAATAATCACTGCTTCAGCTTGTACTATTGTACAAGGGGTCGTAAATGTTGGTTTGAACTGCTCGTGGTGTTGCGTTTGTGTAACCTGCGGCGCAGCTCACGTTTTTTTCTTTGTTTATTTTTTATTCCTGTTGCGGCTTCGCAATTTGCCCAGGTGCTCCCCGGCTACGCTCACTAGTTATTAAGCCCTCTCACGTAAAATTGCTAACTTATTTCACCGAAAATCCCCAAAGAAACTCGAGTTAACGCTTCAATAGTGTGTAACTTATCTTTGACAGGCAATCCAGCTCTCTGTGTCCATGAAATCCTGTGTTCAACCTAGACCGGAAGTTTGCCTTGGCGTGTTCAATGCCCAAGTCGAGAGGGAATGGAAAGGAGGCTTGAAACCTCTCGCTTGGGTGCGAGCCGCTGTTGATGCTAGGATAAGACGCTTTGCAAACACTCTTAGCCCTGTTTGTAAATGCTACACCTCACCATACATTCTAGACCTTCCTATCATGTTTATCATTTTTATTTGCACAAATTATCTTACTTCGAACTTGCAAGTTTTTTAGAATCCGTTAGAAGTTAAAAAAAACTGCGACGATTTACCCTTTTGAGGTTCTTTAGACAAACAGACGTGTAGTTGCATCTCATTAAGCGCATGTGTAAGATTTCAATTTTTTGCGAACATTGCGTCATGAAGCTGCCGTGGATTAAAACTGGATTGATTCTCGAAGGCTGGGGAAAATTGTAATAACAAAACATTTTAGGGAGAAAAATATTTTGAAGTGTGCAAAACACAAAACTAACATTTTTAAATAAACTCACTCAACCATAGATAATCAACTTAGCCTGAAGCAAAAGTGGAAGTTGGTATGAAAGACGAAACAAAAGCAGTGCTTGTCTACGACAGTCACTCAAACACGAAAAATCTACCTGCTTGTATACTGACGTGGTCAAAAGAACGTATTTATAAGATTTCCTATAAGTTGAGCAAATTATATTCCGACAACAGCTGGGACGTAAGTTTTCTCGGTCGAGGATGAATTTTTTCAATATCATATTTTGTCTGCTCTGTTGCAGCTCGATCTTTCAAACACTGAGCGGGGTAAACAGCACATCAAAACAAGTCACATCCAACAAAACTCCCGATACTTCGACATCAAGCAAGTGCCACAACGTTCACTTCAACAATTACTATTCTGGGCCAGCAAATAAGGACATCAAGGTACATCTTCTCAAAATAGAGAATCAACTCGCAGATTTAGAGAAGAAAATCGATGCTTTGATGGAAAACAAAACAACTCCGCCAGGTGAGTTTTTGTCAATTTTGTATATACGTCTTAAAACTCATCCATGCTGCAATATTATCATGCTAACTATAGTTGTTGATGTCTCTCGACAGCTATGAAAAACTGCGCTGAGCTGTACAAATCCGGCGAAAGAATTACAGGAGTTTACACAATCGATCCCGATGGTTTGGGTGCGTTTGATGTGTTTTGCGACCAAAAATCTGTAGGTGGGGGGTGGACAGTATTCCAGAAGAGACTCGATGGCTCCGTTGATTTCAACAATCGCGGCTGGGCGGACTTCAGACGTGGATTCGGAAACTTAAATGGTGAGTTTTGGCTCGGACTGGACAAGGTACACCGCCTGACCAAAACAAAGAGTAGACTGCGAGTGGAACTCGAAGACACACAAGGAAAGATAGCTTACGCTGAATACGATATGTTCTCTGTTTCCAGCGAAAGAAATAAATACAGACTTGGCCTTGGGAAGTATACAGGTGAGTGCCTACAATCTGTGGTTGGTCTATTTTACCCTAAATATGGTTCCTAAAGATACAGCCGAATTAGAGCGATTCTTTCATTTTTATACAGACCAATAAGCCCAGCGTCACAGAAAAGGTTACTATAACTGTTATTTACTCCAGAACCCCCAAAACAGTAGATTCTTCGTTTTTGCTTGTTTGTTTTTGTTTGTTTGTTTGTTTTTTCTTTTTCAGAACTTATTGCATTCTCTTCTATCATCAGAGACTGAAAAACTCTGACATTCAATTTCTCTCCAAAGTAACACAATTTCTGGACTTTCTGATGGTTCCTAAACTCCCGTCTTTGAGGGGAGCCGCAAGTTTAGTGTTGTGCCTACTTTTGCTAACTGTCGGTGTTTTTGTCTCAGGAACTGCCGGGGATTCTTTGAGCTATCATAGGAACATGGCATTCACCACCAAAGATCGCGACAATGATAATTACTCGGGCAACTGTGCCGCATACTATAAAAGTGCTTGGTGGTACAACAACTGTGTTCGTGCCAACTTAAACGGCTACTATTACCACGGTTCGCACGTCGGGTCTGCCCGTCGTGGTATCAACTGGGATAAATGGAAGGGTGATAGTTACTCCGCTAAGAGAGCTGAAATGAAGATCAGGCCCGTGGACTTTTAAGCTAGAAACATACACAATCAAGGAATGCACTACATGAGCTATAGTTTATCAGCTTTTCTACATAGTTGAGTGACACAGAGTAAAAAGCAATGTAATGTGCTTTAATATTTGAATGGGTCTAACACAAAGTAATGGGTTTAATAAACTGAAAGAGAAAATACGTTTAGTTTATTTTCGTGTATCAATATTCATTTTGCGATCGACAGTTTGAAACAAAAATTATGAGCAACGTCAGTCATTTCTAATGAAATGTAGAGAATGATCAAGGTGATCTGGAATTGCGCTAATTTTAGTAAAAATTTCTTCGTTCTGTGATTGGTCTAGAATATGTAACTATGTAGAGTTCTCAAGAGGTTTATTATTATTACTATTTTGATGATATTTATACCTTTTTTCTGCTTTGCTATTTCGCCTGACAAAAATTTACCCTTGTAAGTTTATTTTAATAACGACGCCTCTCTCACCCTCCCCTTCCTCTTCCCCCCCCCCCCCCCAAAAAAAAAAGGTTTTCAGTTGTGCCAGATTGGTCATCAGTCACAGAGTTGTCTATAAGATCTTGGATCCCTGATTCAAGCATAAGGAAACTGAAAAGATCTATAAGTACCTTCCCTGAATAGGACGATCGATTCAAGACATTCTCTTTCAGGGTCCTGTTTAAGACAAGGGCTAAAAGACGGAACAGTAGATTGTCTCAATTGATTTATTTATTATTCTTATTAGAAGTTTCAAAATAATCAGTAGAATGAAAAAGAAAACAAACAAACAAGGAAAAGATTTTCAACGAAAATTCTGCAATTCAGCTTAGTTGCTTTTTCAAAACAGTTTTACAATAATTTTAATAGACTACTGTACTTATACAAGTGTCAACGAAACTAAAAATTAAGATTCTTAAGAGAAACCCAATAATTATGCTACTTCCGTCCAACTCGAGTCTCATGACTACTGCACTTTTTAACCTTCGCGTCAAGCAATCATCACTGTAGTTTTCACTAAGCACTCAAACCTCCATTAGTTAATCTTGTTATCTAAATAGATCATAATTTATTTTTAATTAATAGGCTGAGAACTTCACACCACCCCCAGACTTGCATTTTCGAGGATATGAATTTGTAAGCTGTTCCGTATATAAACCAAATAACCTGGGAAGATTACAGGAGTTTTGTCGCTGTCCCGTTTGCGGTTTCATCCCTTTTTGTGTTATCGTAGCGCTAAATGCGTCCCGTGGAAGATTTATTTGATAACTATATGGTGTTGCATGCCCTTCGTTCAAAAGCACTTCGGCACAATCCGTAAACTCGTTTTCGTGTGCTACTGTCAAAGCGCTTTTTCCGCGCTCGTTCACTTTATTTACATCCAGCCTGTTCCTTCTGAAAACTTTGGATATCATTTTAATAATATTTATATTGCCGGACATGCTTGCTAATATTAGATTCGTGTTTCCTTCAGTGTCTACGCTGCCCAACGCAAGGTCAACTTCGGGATAACTAAAAAACAACTTGACCATGTCTTCTCTTCCCATAAGACAAGCCCATGACAAGGCCGAACGGCTAAACTTGTCCAGTAATTTAATCTTGGCGCCGTAATTCAGTAGCATTTTAGCAGTCCTGCGGCGAAGCTTACTGTTTTCTAAGAACATTGCTCTAATTAGAGCAGTTTGTCCGTTCTCCAAATCTTTGCAGTTTACGTTGACACCCGCGTCTAACAACAAGCGAATTTGACGAAGTCTCCCTTGACTGACGGCTTCTAAAAGTATCCTTGGCCTTCTACTGACAACAGGAGGCCTTGCACAGTTGTTCTTGTCGAATTCAGTGTCTATCCACGCAACCTTTTGTTTAAGATCGGGAAATGGTTGCCTTTGGTGACCAACCGACGACGAAGGTGATGTCATAACTTACGCTTTCTCCGGCCTATTGAGACAAGCCCGCTATTTCTGTTGTTCGCCCGCTCGAAAAAAACTCAACTTCTTAGTTCAAATTGACAAACTGTGTAAGAGGTATGTTTGTTAATTGTTGTAGAGTTTCATAGCCTTGTTAGTGCTCGTTCAACTCACCTTTCATTAAAATTCACCAAATAATACCTTCTTCTATTGTCTCAAAGCCCTTTGTTGTGACATTAACGCCAATGGGATTTATTACACGGTAGGTCAGGCTTGACTGACCTTCTGATTTACCGATTGGACAGAAAGTTAATGCTCACACGATTCAGGGTCACGTACTGAAAGACTAATAAACACCTACTTTTAATAACTGAATGCGACCGTGCTTTGGATAAAAAACTTTTCATGTTATAGAATTGTTATTTGGAGGTTTGTCTCCAACTAAAAAACCGCCCAGCAGAAGACAAATTATTTTGTTACTACCTCTCGTCATTTGCATGTCTACACATTCGTTATGAAAAACGAAATTTTATTGACATTTATCAAAAATGCGAGGTGTAAATTAATGAACCACTTTACAGCGAGGACAAGAAACTTAGCACTTTGTTAGCAACCTCTAAAACCAGTAAGTGTTATTCTCTGTTCACAAACTTTTCACACGCACCAAAAAAACCGATACGAAGTATTCCTTGTTAGTTTTAAGGCATACATAGTCTTTTTTTCGCGCAAACACTGCTTCACAATGTACAAATCAAACTCAGTTTTACCTATATGCCAAGGAGGCACTTAAGAAAATTTTTACGCTGTTTCGTGATTGAGTTACACAGCTTCGTACACTCTTCATGGGTCAAGTAGTCTCCTCCAAATAGAGCCTTTTGAAGCAGAACTCGGTCACGTAAACGTGTAGGATAACACGAACGCATAAAAATTCGGTTCAGACTGTACTGAGCCAAAAGATTACAATTTCTTGGCTGAGCCTATCTTTTTCTCTCGGGAGGTTCTGATCCGATCGAACAAAACACTTAGGGATCATTCATTATTTAACGATTGTGTGGGGAGGGATAGGGGTCGGAGGATTTTTTTGGGACCACGTGATTTTCAGTGGGGACGGATCGCTAACAGAGTATAAAGCGGGTGGGAGGGGGGGGGGGGGCAACAGAAAATTGTCTGCTAATTTATCAGAATACTACAGGGCGTTATGGTAGGTAATCGAGATTATAACCAAAACACAGAAAACCAACATAACCAAAATCCTTCTACCCCGCCACACAAAAAAAATAATTAAAAATGATTTTTTTTATTGGAATTTTTTTATCAGCTTTTCTTCTGTTTCCTTTCCTTTTTGGCAACTTTTCTCAAAAACTACTCTGTAACAAGATAGGCTTACTGAGATGTTCAGGTATGAATGGACAAAATTCAGATTTAGTGTAAGGAATGAGAGGTTACTTGTCATGTGTTTACGTTATTAAAAACGTTACAATTTTTTTGCATATTATTAACCCGATATTACTCAGATTAATTACGAGGCCAATGTCTATCCACTTTGACTGAAAAAGCGTTAGTCAAGCAAGAATTTATCAAACGGTCCAACTATATCTCGTCCATATCTTACAGAGGATAGTGCTAAAAGCGCGCTCTGTGTGGCTGCTCAAACTCAGAATATCCTTTGATATCACCTTCTGGCAATGCGCACGGGATCTGCGCTCGAATTTATTGTAATCTTTGCAGGAATAACTGAGTTAAAATCATCTTTTTGTGTAGTATTATCTCATTGTTTTAGTATATGTTAAACTTCGCGGCGAGTTTAATATCCACCGCTATCCTCTGACACTAAGGTGAGTACATTATATTGATTCCTGTTATTTTTACTTTAGGCGTTATCTATCATCTCTGTCTCCAGCACAACAAAAGAAAATTCACAGGCGCACGGGAGAAATTGAAAGCCGGAGAAATAACGTTATTGTAATAGTTACATATGTACTGAAATAAGTACATATCTTCTATGGAACATTTTTCAATAAGTGGATGTCTCAGCCGTTAGCTTCAACTGAGTTTCACTTGTTAACACAATTAAGAACGACCAATAGCCTCCGTTTTAAAATTGATTCATCTCTTCAAAATCAGAGCAAATACTTTTTAAATAGTTTTAATAGTTTTACTGAAAACAAAAATTCAGTACGAATACCGGTGAATTAGAGGAAAATATTAAGTGCTTTTATCTACTTTGTTTCTTTTCGGACTTTTGGCTGTGGCTCAAGGGTAACACTTAGGTATTATTTTGTTTTACAGGTATCATTCCAGTACAAGTTATTTCATTTGTCCGTTTTGTCTGAGTGTCAGTTAACCTATTATCTCACCTGGTTGTCATGGTTACCTCGTTTAGTAAGATTGTCTTAACAGTGGCTTCCTGGATATCAGGGTGTCGCGGGAAAAGTTTGACGTGACTAAAGGCATCTTATCTACTAAGATGTGAGCATGCGCAAGGAATATTGCTTAGTTTCACTTATATTGATGGTCGGAAGCCTCTCTAAAAAGACCAATGATGCAGTGAAAAAAAAAATGATAAAATCTTCTTCCTCGTCTCTTATAAAGATAGCCATTTCATCTATCAATTACGAAATTATTGATGGTTATCTTGTTATTTAATGTGCTTACTCACCGTATACGTTATTCATCAAGCTGAGCGACAGTTTAGAGGAAAAAAATGCGATTGACCTACATTTTGGCATTACAAGAGTTTGCAGACCCTGGTTTGGATGTCTTAGCTGGGATTTAACACACTTATACGAGGGGGGCTCATCACAGAGTTTGTCCCTGTTCGCCTTATAGGATTATACAAGACAAAAAGAATACCAGGGAAAAATTTTCTCTATGGTTCGAGGGCTTGCGGAAATACCTCTAAAAACAGTGAACCGTAATTTATCTCGAGCTGCAATTGACTATCACAAACATTACGTCATAAGATATTGCTCACAGAGTTTGTTCAGTTCAAACACTTTCAGATGAAATTCTAACTATAATTCGAACAACTCTCATTCAACACACGCCCTGTATAAATTGTCTTTCCTCTGGTCAACCTGTTCCTACTTTCGAGAAAAAAGGAAATTTGCTTAATTTCCATGACACGATAGTTATTTGTATTTTCACTTATTTTTATCTTGTTATTCCCTTCAGGTACTAAATTCACGCAGTTCATTGTTATGAGCATTAAAGAAGTGAGTGCAAATCACACAATAGGCTTTTGTCTTACATAAAGGTGAATTAGTGTCTTCAATGCTAATTCGCTATGAAAATATTGGACAAGCTAACATTACTTTCAGACTCTATTGTCACCATGGTTGACCATGACGCGAAAGCGAATTTTAATTCATTCTCTAAAGATTTAATGCAAAGGAAGTAAGTCTCTAAGGAGTATGTCCGATTAACCCCTTCGTTGAAAACAAATTGAGCAAATATGAATTGTATTTGCTTGTTTTGCTAACGGTTTCTATAGCGCTGCAATACAGCACGACAAGAAATCAAACGTAACCTCACCATGTTGCTGGAAGCAGTTTCAAGAGGTAGGCTGTACCAAGTCAAATTCTTACTTGAATCATTTACTGAGGACGTGAACAAAGTGGATGAAAATCGTCAAACTGCGCTGATGAAAGCAATTTTTCTTCCCGACACAATGCACCGCACGCGTTACAAAATCGTGAAGATTCTACTCGACCACAAAGCGCGAGTCAACTTTGTAGACAGAGAAGGAAGAACGGCGTTGATGTGGGCTTGTATTCGCGGACAGGAAAACGTGGTCAGAAAGATCCTCGATGCTTCAATTTTAGATCTGGATTTGAACAGAGGAGACAAGTACGGCAACACAGCATTGTTCTACGCCGCAGCGAGTGGTCAAGTGAATACCGTCCAAAGACTTGTGACAGCGTTAAAACGATTTGGACTGGATATCGATAAAAAGAACGCGCAGGGAATGACACCGATATTGGAGGCCACTAAACGTGGGCATGATGAATGCGCACAAGTGCTGATGACCGAAGGTAAAGCTTCTCTAACAATTAGAGACCCTGAAACGTTTCTAAACACCAAAGAATGGGCTGAAAAGCGTTCTTTGACGAACTTATCGGTACAGAACGTTGAAAACGATCCGGAGCTCGACGATCAGATCTCATCGGCCTCAGATTTGGAAAATAAGAACACTCAGAGAAACCTTGCTAATGAGAGCGGTAACGCTAATGAACAAGCAGCATCTTCGCCGCAACAAAGACGAGGCTCAGTGTCGGATAAAAAGATGAAAGGGCCAACGGACACGCTTCCTTCGTCACGGCAGGGCCGAAGTACACCACTGATGGCAGAAAATAAAAAAGAGGGATCCGTTTCCCCAAGGAGTTCCACCACAACTGTATCTTTAACTAGAAGAAAAAGTGAACTCTTTGAAAAGACTAAAATTGGTGCGGCTGCCATTACGGCAAAATCAGAAATGTGTCGGCTTCTAAGCTTGTATGGTATTCAACACTCTGAGTCGTACAGGCAGAGTTTCGACCCGATACTTCTACCTCCGAGTGGATACTGGCCAGATCCACTGGCTCATCTCAGAGACAATACTTCATCCGTAGCGGATGACGATTTAGAGTCGAATTTTTTAGATGTCTTCAGACCACGCGGATCAGGTCGTCGAAGATCTTCGGCTTTTCCCGGAGCTCCTGACATGGGTCGTCGTGGGAGCAGTGTCGCCGGTCGAAGAGGGTCGATGATGCCCAACGGATCCGGTATGGGAATGGGAAAGAGAGGTTCTATTGCTCCGTCATTGATGTCGATAGGGGGAGGTAAAAACTTTCTGGAGGCTCCAGGACTTCTAACGTCGCGAAGAACGACGCTATCTGCAAACAATACAAGGGGGACGACATCACTCAGCCCTTTCGACAGAAGGGGCTCACTTATGCCGAGAGGAAGTGAACAGACGAGACCGACGCTCCCTCGCCGGATAACTACGCACATAGCGGTTGGATTAGGACACATATAGGAGAGCTAGAACTGATTTGAAAAAAATAGTCCTTGAAAGAACTGCGAATGATCAACAAAAATTAAAATCGATGTTAACTATTCAGTGATGTCCTCTCAAGAAAAAAAATCCGAGTTAATCAAGTCACGTTTTTTTTAACCGAATGGCTTATTTCCACTGTGTTGTTCAGGAATTACTCATGTGGATCGCAGTTTCCATTAAAAATTGTACAGTAATCCTGAAAAGATTATTGCTTTTGTTAAAACATTCTACTTAAGCTTGTCACCTACTAATTGACTAAAAGTGTGCTTTGCTCTTTCATTTTATGAGCGGGTGGACAACACTAAGATTCTTTGAATGCAGTCCCTTTTTTCGGCGAAATCTGTTGCGCAAGTCAAAAAGAAAAACGAAAAAAATTATTGTCAGCGCCCTGAGCAAGAACTCTGGAAGAGATGCACACCTACTTTTCGTGCACTTCACTATAGTTCCGCGCGGCGTATTAACATCCTTTTTTTCCACATGAGTTCGCGCGACGAACTTCGCCCGAAAGGGAGGGAATGCTTGTAATCCAACCCACAGAGTTCAGATTCACGGCTCTGAAAACTTGCGACAACGAAAATGTAAAATAATATCTCGATTAAACGAAAAAAACAAACAAACAAACCAAAAAATTTTAAAGATCAATAGTTCGTTTATTCCAAACACACAATTATTTTTAAAGTGCATTGTTTAACAGCCATCTTTTACAAAGAAAAAATAAATCCTTTCCTCAAATTACCAAACAGCAAACGAAACCATCCGTGAAAACTTTATCCAGATTTTTTACTAAGATTAATAAACATTCACCTCCAAGAAGACACAATAAGGAAACAACAATAACGTGAAAAACATATCAAATACGCCCAGGGAATGTGCCACTTTCCATTTGATCATCCCAGTTTTCTACCTGCAAAAATTACATAACTTAAATCAATATTACTCCTTGAAACATAACAAAAGGTTTCAAAGATTGTTATCAAAGGGAATGTTGGGTCATTTTTTGCCAGTTGTTGCTGTTAGCCTTTCAGAAGCTTCAAAACCCCTCTGGAGAGTCAACTTAAAAATATGTCTCCCCCCCTGAAAAAGCAACAAAGCACTATATACACAACATGTAATTGAAGGCAGTTAGAGAAAAAGGACTCTCATTAATTTTTGATCCCAGCATAGATTTCTTCTGTAATGTTAGAACCATAACTTATTTCCAAATTTTATTTTGGGCTACACTAACAGAACAACCAAGATAGCTATGAAATAAAATTGATTTTACTCAATTGAATTTGAACCCCCAAGTACATGTACCTAGAGGATTAGAAAATGTGTCAAGGTGAAAATTTGCTTGTTTACATTGGAACACTTATCTTTGGTGCCGATTTTTAATTCAGCTTAGTTGAATTTTGCTCCCTTTATCTATGATGATGGTTTGGAATGTAAAATAAAATAATCTTAATAAAAAGGGGTTTTATAATGTTTTATTCCAAATAAAATAATCAATTTTAAAGCTGCATTACTTTTGAGTTTGAGGGTTTCATACCCTTTATCAGGAACAAATTTCAAGGAATTTGCAGGACTTTTCCAGGACTCAAGATTTTTTCTCCAGGATTCCAAATTTCACCTTAAATCCTTTCATTCCCAAGATTTCAAAATCATTTCTCCTTACAGTCTACATACATTTCTTACAACATAAATTCTGAAAACATTATTGCTTGAGTCAAGCAGATTTCTAGGACTTTCCAGGACCTGTAGTCTTTTCCCGTGACTTTTCCATCCAGGAAAATGTCAAAATAAATTCCAGGACTTTCCAGGACCCATCTGAACCCTGGTTTAAATTCAGCTTGATGAACTAACAAGTAAAAAGCATGGCACCTGTACATGGTTCAGTTAGGAATGCATATGTAATTAGAACAGATTACACACATTTGATGAGCATGTATAGCAGTAGATGCACAACCTACACCTGTGAAGCATGGTCCAATAATCTATCATCATTGACTGCAATGCATGCTTTTTATTAAAAGTCTTGAAAAGGCAACAACTTCAAGTCAATAACTTGAGCTTCCTAACTCACCCAGGGACCAGGGCATAAGGATTTGTAAGTCTTGAAAAAAAACTGACATCTGCTTTCTTCCTCTCCAAACTTCTTTATGCATCGATGATAGTCCACATAGTTCTGCCAGCAGTTCTTTGTCTGGTTGGTGTAAGGGAATCTTGCATCAAAGGGAGCCGTCTCCAATTTAAAAGTCTTAGGGTCAAAGTGTTGTTCAACATTTTCTGCCATCATCTAAGCTGTACCCTTCAAATAAATTTCATTTCAAGATTGAAGTTACAATTTTGCTTGGAAAAAGTGACAAGGCTATAGTGATATATGTTAAACAGACAGCACTTTTCAATTAAAAAGAGATTTATGTCATTTGCAATACCACACTCATTTAAAAATCCTACTAAATGCACTACTGACATGCATTTTCCAACACACTGTCAGAATAATTTTTAACAAAAAGCTGCTTTCTGCACAAAGTAATATTTGTAAGTGATATGAATCATGAAATGATGACAACATAGGAGAAGTATAGGAATATCTGCTCTCTAACATACATGAATATTGCAGCGCCCAGTTGTTCACGCCACTGAAGCTTGTCTTAGATAGTACAAAGCAACTAGAAACATTTATTCTCCCCCTGAATGCATACAAAATCTGCACAAGCTATTCCTCCTTCCCTAACAAGCATCTTGTTAGGTTTTCCTGCATAATTCACAGGCAGTCCTGGATGAAGGAGAAGCACCGCAACAGGAAATTTTCCAGCAGGACCTCAGTATACCAAATGTTATGCCCTGTCTTACCATAAAACTTTAGCATCTCATACAGAAAAAGGTAAATGTCCAAATGGATGCCTTCTTAGCCATTATCAGATAGAGAGAACTCACAAGGTCATGTAAAAATAGCCTTGAGTTTAACTAACAGGCCATTAACTAAGTGGCTACACGTTCCCAGTGTATCAAATATATAAAATTACGCCAACAAAGACTAACAAAGGGTTGTTAATTGTGGTATTCCCATAGCTAGGACATAGTTGTCTTTTACTATATTTAACCTTTGAAAGTCTAAGCTGACACTTCAGTACTAACTGAATTTGAGGAGGCTTTCCTTGATACAAACTTCCCCTGCCATCCTTTTTATTAACCCTTCAACTCCCAGAAGTGATTAAAATGTAACTTCTCCCTATAATAACCATACATTATCCAACAAACAGGTACTGAGAATACTTAAACTTGTACAATAGAAGTTGTCTTGATCTAACACCAAATTCTTGTAACCAATTCAAATGGTAATGTGTAGCAGCTAAAAACAGATCTTAGGAGTTTTTAGGGTTAAAATACCTGTGCTCAACTACAATATAAACTTGACCCTCTGGTGACTTGACATGTAAGAGAAGGTTCAACAATGTCTTTAACTAGTATGACACTTATCCAAAGCTTACTAAGATAATCAACATAATGACATCCAATACTGTCAAGTCACGCTAACTCTTCCACCTTGTTTTCACCATGACATTTGACTGCTTTTCCTAATAACCTTATCGATAGATTATACCTAGATGTATGAATAATTTAACTAGAAAGAAAAACATTTTATCTCAATTAGTCTATTTTGAAGAGTTACCATGCCTTTCCCAATATTAACTGGCATGACTGGTGTGGAGTTAACATTACAAGCGTCATCGAAACTTCGTGACACACTGTTTTAATCAAATGAAAGTGATGTGAATTAAGGTTCGATAAGTGTAATACTTAAGTACTATAGGTTCTATTTTGTTTAAATTTTTTCAGCTATATTTTTGCGCTACTGTAAAATATTGCAGTCATGCAATCGAGCAATTTACAACCTCAAACAAACAACGCTCCATAGAACCTCCAAAAACTGGATCATACGACCACACAACTGACAAAACGCTGCTTAATTAATTCACGACCGATTAATTTTACTTACCTTTCCCAAAAAGCAAAGATTATTTATGTAAAAAGAAGTACAATCACAAGCCGGGTCCTCTTTTCCCTTCCACTACCGCAATCAAAGATGGCGGATTAGTCCTCTGTAATTGCCTCAATTATTGTTGTACCCTCTGGGATAATTTTACCCATAATGCATCGTAGCACGCGTGTGACTCATTTTCATAATTACTTGATTGTGACGTTTAGTTCGTGAGACCTATTTCTTCAAGTCACGGGAAAAACGGACTTTCTTTCCCTTTTCTAGACGTATGACAAATTCTAAAGAGATGATAACAAGTTGGAATGCAAAGGAGTTAGCTGCTGCCGCAAATTGGTTAGAAAATATGTCTCTAGATTGGATTGTTTTAACGACGGTTGAAATGCCTTGCTTGGGTGGATAAATATTTCACAGCCCTTTGTTTTCACTACTGAACCATTACCTACAATGTAGTTAGAGATAGATCTGGCCATGTTTCTGGTGATGTTTTTTGCCCATCATTCGCATCTTCGGTTTAGTATTTGAGTTTACGAAAGTCTTCCTTCCTCTGGTGATTAATCCTTTCAAAAAATGATAATTTGCATTTTGCCTAGACATCTTTAAATTATAAGTGACAACCATCTTTATTTCCGTCGTTTCAAGGTTATGACAATAAACAAAACGATTCCGTGAGTGTTCAATGCAGACAACATGATTTGGAATGTAGTATCTAGAACACTGAAATGTTCCTTTTTTGTTAAAAACCCCTTTGAAACAATCTCAGTGATAATTCACTCAAACGGGTTTTGTCGGAATGAGATGAATTATATTTGTTGCGGATTTAGTTGGAGTACTTTTTTAGCGGATAGATATCAAGGAATAAGTCTTGAAACACAATATGAAAGAAGTACTCTGAACCCAAATCAGCCTCAACTTGTTTGCATAATAATATCTTTGTGCCAAGCAATCCTTCCAGTTTTGACAGCTTAGTAAAAGGTGATAAATAGATATTGAAAGAACATTATTTTTACCTCCTAAAGAAACTGTGCAGTCTGCTATTTTGATAGTCTTGATGAACATTTGTAGGACTGGTTTGTAAGAGATTGTGTTTTTTTGAAGGATATTGCAAAGTAAAGCAGTTGATTATTTCTCAGGGGCTTTTGTTTTGGGTGAGGGTTGAGGAATGACCTTCTCTATTTAAGTATTCAGCTACCTTCTCAAAATGCTCTTTGAAGTTTCTTCTTCACAATTACTTATTGAAATTCCTAGGATGTGATCATGAGTTGTGTACAGAGATGACATATACATACACAGACTTCATTGAGCATTTCTGGAGGGTTTTTCAGCATCAATATTGAAATACAGAAAATAGTTAAATAACAGAAAAATGTCATGCGCCCAAACTTATTTAAATGTTTCTTTAAGACTTTTGTGTCTTTTATTTGGTTCCAGTTCTTGTTCAGGCTGTTCCATATTTTTACACTACAATAGGAGTATTCCTAGATGGAACTAAACAATAAATGAAGCTGCACTAACTATAACTCACTTTTTTCAGGTCTAGACAATATCAACCTGCAACACATGGTAACAGTCATGAAAATCATGAGAATACTGAGTCAAGTGAGGTATTGAAACAGTCAGAGACACCAGAATGGGAAAAAGCAAGGCAAGCATTAGCCAAAATGAACCCACAGATTTCTAAGTCACCTGTAAAGTCTTCAACCAAAGCTAGCAATAGCAACCCTAGCGGTATGACTTCCACCATCCAGCAGCAACCAATGATGTACCCACAGTACTATCAACAATATTATCCACCATGGAATGGCTATAACTATCAGTATCCTTATACAGGTTATATACCACCTTACCCTATGCCTCCTTCACAGCCAAATGTACGTCCACCTCCAGTAAGTGTTTTTGTTCATGTTTGTTTGTCTTTTGCAGTGGTAACAAAAGTGATAAAAGGCTTTTTTATATATTTGACAAGCCAAATTTGGACATAAAATTAATCCTCCCCCCAAAAAAACTGTAAGGCCATTTTTCTGAGTGGCTATTTCTCTTCGTTGTTAGTTACACATGTGTCAATTTAGCATTTTACTTGCTTTAACACCCATGGTAGAGTGACATTATAACCAATTTTTTTTCTAAATGAGCATAGTGTGGTTGTATACATGTATATATATGTAAACACTATTTGATATTGTATGCCTCTCTCTTTTAGCCCTATCAACCATCACCTCCTTCAGTACCTTCATCAACAGCAAGCAGCATAAACTCAACTGAGAACATAAATACCACACCAACTGAACAAACAAGTGATCAGAACACCTTACATGAGCACACGAAACTCAGTACTTATCAGCCAAGGCAGCATTGGCAAACCAGAAATCAGCAGCATCCTCCATATTCACCTCAAAATGAAAAGGTGAACTATAAAATTTATGTTACCTATTCCATGTACTTTTTCCAGTGAAAAGGTGTCCAGGTACCAAACAGGGAGTAAATTTTTTTTTTCTTTGACATCGCTTACTTTACTCAGTAATGCTGTGACTTATTAGAGAACCCAATAAAGCAAGATTGCTCATTGTGGTATTCCATTTAAAATTGTGCCTTTTTGGATGTTAATTTCTGTTTTCAGCCATATCATTTATGTTTTTTTGTATCATGATGTTCTACAGTTGTATATTTGTCCTCACTTTAAGGTCATTTTCATTTTATCTTTAAAACAGTCTTTACTCTAAAACCTCTTTAGAATACAATTTTCATAGATTTCAATATAAATTTTGATACTTAGGAGGAAAATAACAGAGAACAAGAAAGCAGGCATACTTTTGTACCTCGGCAGCAACGTAGTTCCTATGCTGATGCTTTAAAGCACCAAAATGATGAAAACAGCAACAGAGAGCAAGGAAGCAGGCATACTTTCATACCACCACAGCAAAGAACGTCCTATGCTGATGCTTTGAAGAATCAAAATGATGAAAACAGCAACAATAATAAACAATCATTTTGGAAACAATCTAATCAGTCAAAGTGGAACCCAGGCTAGTAAACTCCATAGCTTTTAAAGAGTTATCCCTGATTGTCTGACAAAAACACTCTTTCATTTAAAACTGAAGGATACACACACACACACACATAAGTAAACCTCAGCTGATCAAAACAAGTGAAAACTCTTACAGTGGTTGTCATTAGACATTTTATTTGAAACAACACATAGATAGGACAACTCTTATTGCAAATAACTTCTTGCCTTCCCACCAGAAATTGCCAACTGCATTTGTATATTAGGGGGAGAGTGCTTGGCATAACTTTTCAGTATCATTTTCCTTACTTAGACTGTGATAGAATTTTAGTGTGGGTTATACGTCTCTAGAGAGTCCCAGAAATTGATCAAACTTTAGAATCCTGACAACAACGGAGCAGGAAGTGCTGAGTTGAATGATTGTTCTCTTGATCTTTTTTCACTCAGCACTTTACAAAAATTTTGTAAAAGGTCATGAAAAGTAAAGGAATTTCGTATTCTCAAAAAGAACTAATCCTGAAAATGTTTGATTTTGCCATTTCAACTGTTGACATTCAAGTACTGAACTTCATTAGGTTGCTATTTGTTAGTTACAAACTACAAGTATCCATTTTGGAAAGGTTATGTTGTTTTTATCATTTTAACCCACAGGTGGAAATTTGAATAATAATAGTTTTTCGTCACCAAATGCAAAGAAATTTAGACCATCTTTTGAGAGAAGGGACAGTCTTTCACAAGATGAACGTTCAACACCTTTGCAGACAGAGCCTCCAAAAAAAAGAAGCCCTAGTAGGAAGCAGCAACAGCCGCAACACCAAGAGCAGCAGCACATGAGAAAACCAGAGAGACAAAAATCCCCACCCAAAGAGGATACCAGGTTAGTTATGCTTGTACTTCACCAATGCTTTCATATAAAATGTGTAACAGGATACCTTGGGTTGCCTCTTGTAAATGTGTACTTTTACTTTTGTAGAGATGAACCCTCACTGTCAGCTCAAGAGTGGCCACCAAGTTTGAGGTATATTTCTGTTAACATGAACCTTTGATATTTTTGTATTCTCTTGTATTGTTCTTAGGGGGCCTTTAGAAGAAGTGGAATCAGGAGTGGTGGCTTGCCATATTCAGACTCTATCGATTTTCTGCCACTCTGCTATTGTCAACATACTAACATTATCAGTGGAGTGAGGTGCAAAAAATGTTTGATGTCTGGGTTTTGACTGTAAAATAAGGTTGTTGTCAGTGGTAACCTTCCATGTTTCCAATAGTTTATAAACAACTCCCAAGAGCCACGCAACCAACTTTAAAATGTGAAAGCTTGCCCAAAGAGGGAAATGACACTTCACTGGAAACTGAGCCAGTTACTATGAGAACATCACATTCTAACCTTAAAACATGGTGGTCAAACTTCTGTCACACCTCACTCCAAGTTTTGCATACGCTATATGTTGTCTGTCATATTAGTAGAAAGCCAAGAGGTACAGGAATCAATATTTGCTAATTTATTGGCTAGAAGTCATTTTTTTGCTTTCCTATTCTCTGATGAGTGCCTCACCAAAATTCAATCAAACTTTAGGATAGTCTCAAAATCTCAATGGAATTATAAAGTTCTTTGTTATTTCAAAATAGGGAATATGTGCAGAGAGCATTTGAGAAGTGTGAAACAGAATCTGATAAAGATCAAACAGAACAGTTCCTGAAGAATATGCTGACTTCACACTTCAGAGATGGCACAGCTTGGGTAGTTGACTGGGACAAAGAACCTTTGCCAAGGTTAGAAATGTGTTTTAAAGAGACTCTTAGGAGTCTCTGACTGTGAATATTGAGAATCTGTCTACAGATGCAAAATTCTGTAGTGCATTCCATTTTTCCTGAAGGCAGGGTTCGCACGCGCCTTGAAAGTCCTTGAAAGTCCTTGAATCTCAAAATAAAAATTCAAGGCCTTGAAAGTCCTTGATAATTGTAGTCAGTGCTGGAAAGTCCTTGAAATTTGTAGCTAATTTAATCCAACTTAGATTCTAGAGTGCCTTATCTGAAAATATATGCAACTGGCACAAACGTAGCAACACATAATAGTAAGATACAAATAACAAACGATCGTAACGCCACTCCGCATGTCGATCAATCGCCCATATCCATTTGTCCTGTTCTTGGTCCTATTAATCACTCTGATTGGTTGAATGTCTCGAATGTCAAGGGCCAATCAAATGTTTTGTACTATTCCCTCTTTCTGAGAAAAGCCATGTGCTTTGAGTGCTTTCCTTGTCTGGGTTAGTGTTGATTGTTTGTGTTTTGTTTCACGAGGGAGAGATTTAAAACAATGGGCAAGTGTGTTTTCAGCAACTTGTGGCTTCAGAAATCACTGTATAAAGATTGGCTTCGAGAAGTCAAGGGTGACAAGCACAAGGCACGATGCATCGTGTGTATGAAGGATGTTGACATTTCGAGCATGGGAGAGTCAGCGCTCACAAGTCACTTGAAAGGAAAAAAACATCAAACACTGACATCCCAGAATAGGTCATTAGCAAGCGTTTCAGATTTTTTTGGCGTTTCTTCTCAACAACCAGCAACTACAAGTGACGATGCCAAAGAAGTTTCAAAATCCGCTTCGTCTGAAAGTGGCGAACACAACACGCTCAACCCCACAAAGTCTAGTACTACGAGTTCATCTGGTTCATCGGTGATGGAAAGAATTGTCACTCGTGATGAGACTTTGAAAGCAGAAATTTTGTGGGCATTGAAGGTGATAATGTCTCATTACTCCTATAAATCATGCGAAGGTACGAGCAAATTGTTTCAAGCGATGTTTCCTGACAGTCGGATCGCGAGTCAGTTTACATGCGGAGAAAAGAAATGTGCATACTTGATCTGTTTTGGGCTCGCTCCACACTTCAAACAACTTTTGAAGGACGTTGTGAAAAAAGAAGAAGCTTATGTACTTATGTTTGACGAGAGCCTGAATAGCGTGTGCCAGTCAAAGCAAATGGATATTCACATTCGTTCATGGAATCATGACAAACACGAAGTTGAAAGTCGCTATTATACCTCAGTGTTTATGGGGCATGGAACAGCAGAGGACATGCTTTCTCATTTTCGTTCAGGCATAGAAGGAATTCCTCTCAAAAAAGTTTATCAGGTAGGATGCAACTCTCGTTATGTTTGGGTAATCCATGAAATTGTTTGCAAGATATGCAAGTCCGGCAAGGAGAGAGGACTACACCAAAGTAACAGGAAACTCACTGTTTGCTTTGAAGTTCTGCAAACATAGGTGGTTGGAGAATGTCTTGGTTGCAGAACGTACACAGAGTATGTGGGACAGTGTTGTCAAGTATGTTCAGAGTGCAAGGGCAGGAAAAGTTCCACAGCCACAGAATAAATCCTTTGAAACTGTACAAGAGTTTGTTGCAGATCCCTTTACGACTGCAAAAGTCGCTTTCTTCCTATCAGTAGCCAAGCAAGTGACACCGTTTTTGACACTCTATCAAACTGACAAGCCTATGCTTCCTTTCCTGGCTACAGACCTGTACAGCATGCTTGGGGGATTAATGAGAAGATTTATTAAGACCACTGTTATCAGTGAAGCCAAAACCCCATTGAAGCTTACAAAACTTGACCCTGCTGACTCCAGCATTCATGCCTCTCATTCCAAGATTGACCTGGGGTTTACAGCTGACAAGAAGATCAAGGAGTCGATTGCAAAGTCCACAGTTTCAGAGAAAAGAGTGCTTCAGTTTCAGATGGAATGCAAGGAGTTCCTTATGAAAGTAGTTTGCAAACTGATTGCCAAAGCACCAATTCAGTATTCCCTTGTAAGGAATATAAATTGCTTAGATCCAAGAAACATGATGAGTGACCATGATGTTTCCATCACAAAATTCAAGAGAGTTTTGACTACCCTTGAAAATGCCAAGAAAGTCCCGGAAGGTGAATGTGATTCCCTTTTGGAACTATTTAGACAATTCATTATGGAAGTCCCCTCTTCTTCTCCGTCGGAGTTCAAAGACTATGATCCTAACAATGATAGACTTGATTCCTTTCTGTATCTTCACATGGGACAGAAGCGATCCTACCAATCATTGTGGAAAGTAGTCTCAGAGCTACTGATATTATCACATGGCCAGGCCAGTGTCGAAAGAGGATTCTCAGTCAATAAGCAACTGGAAGTCGAGAACCTCCAAGAGCGCACCTTCATTGCTCAAAGGCTGGTACAAGACCATGTACAATCTGTGGGAGGTGTCCTTGCTGTTTCAATCAACAAACCACTTCTTTTGTCAGCTGCAGGAGCTAGGCAGAAGTATTTATCATATCTTGACGAACAAAAGAGGAAGAAAACCTCTGAGGGTGTAGAACTGAAGCGAAAGGAGCTAGTCGATGAACTTGACGAACTTAAAAAGAAAAGAAGGCGTTTAGACAGTGATGTTGACAATCTTGTTAAATCGGCAGACGAGTTTGCACAGAAAGCAGAGGACACTGGGAAACTTGTGTGGATTACAAAGTCAAATAGTTTGAGGAGAACTGCAAAAGAAAAGGAGATAGCTCGCAAAGACCTTGAGTGCAAAATTGCGAATGTTGTGGATGAACTAAAAAAGGCATACACTTTTAGCTCGACTTAAGCTCGGCACAATCGCTACTATGATAAGGTGAACATTCTTTTATTTTGCAGTTGGTGGAGTCCTTGAAAAATAAAAAATATGTCCTTGAAAAGTCCTTGAAAAGTCCTTGAATTTTTAGTCCAAAAAAGGGTACGAACCCTGTGAAGGGCTTTTTATCAAATAGTTCTGTCACACTGTGCTTTCTCCAAAAAATGGAAAAGTTCAAAGTATACAAAGATGGCTGTTGTCTCCCTTATCCCCCATGTCAATAAAAATTATGCAACATCAGCAACTTCATAGAAAAGAAAATTTGATGAATTTAACTACAATGCAAGCTTTAAAATGGCATACATATGTATATATTGATTTCTAAATGTAAATACCAGAATTTTTCATAGGCCTTGAAATAGGTGAGGCAACTGTTCATTGGTTGGCATTGCATTTTTGTTATTAGCCCAAACTCTTTTCAACCTGGACATGTGGCTGAGGTGGGCTGAAATAGAATATTGGAGGAATTAAACCACAAGGATAAGGCCTGAAGATGATATATATTATGATTTGTAAATATACATGGCAGACCTTGTTATAGGCCTATAAAGTTAACCTTTATTTTACTTGTGCAAAAAGACACAAAGTACATTATTTCAGTGGGTCATAATTCAGACTTAAACTTAACAACATGACAAGAAAATTTATATTTTCAAAAAGATAAAAGGACCATTTGCTAGTACACAAAAATTTCAAAGCAGGAATGCATCCTGTTGTGGCATAGGAAGGTGCTAAAATTGCATAATTTTTCATTGTTTAACAGGGGGACAACAGCCATCAAGGTGTACTTTGAACTTTTTAAATTTTCTTGGAAAGCAAAGCTCAACAGTATGTTTTGATATAATTCTTGAAAAAGGCTCATCAAAAGGGTCCTTTAGGAAAAATAAGATGAATTAAGAGATTTTGCAACTGTTGGCAGATTCTAGATATTTACAGTCAGTGGCTCTTAACTTTTTGTTGTTTTTATTCCCTTGAATAAAATAACTAGTGTACATACTTGTTTGGTTTTTATTTTTTACTCTCTAAGTTACAATTTTAAATGTTTTCTTTCTGAAGGCAATCAGATAATATTATTACTTAGTTTTCCTGAGAAAAGAAAGTGCTTTTGTTTAAAGTAGCCAAAATTTAAAGCAAGAATGAACCCTTTTACTCCAGAGATCTTTTTTTTTATTCTCCCCTCTAGCTGCTGCACCTGTCCTTGCTAATTAGTTCTGAGAATTTAATGTTTGATCAATTAGTATTGTTGGTTGATAAGTTTGATTATTCTCATAACCTGTTTGCTGGATAATATATGGATAATGTGCCTTAGGGAGAAGTTACATGTGGATTAATTTAATCCAACAGTCTGAGGAGGTCGCCCCCAGAAGATAAAAAACTCCCTAGATGGCATCCTTCAAGGAGGAGGTCGCCACCTGTTCCTCGAAGAAGAAGGGAAAGGAGCAGGAGTTTATCACGTTCTAGAAGTGGCAGTAGAAGTAGAAGTAGGAGTAGAAGCAGAAGTAGGAGTGTTAGTCCTGATAGCAAGACAAGGACAAAAGCATTTGATCCTAAACGACTTGGAAAGAAATTGCCCAAAACTAAAGGAAAGGGAGGAAAACCTCAAAAAGGGAAGAAGAATGCTAAAGGGTGAGTAGCAATAAGTGAATACAATTGTTTTTTCATTTCGCACTCCTGACTCCTGTGTACAATGTATAGTCCTGCCACCATAATAAACAGGACTGCCTTGCACTTTTGTTAAATTGTTTTGATCCAAGTCAAAGTGTATATGCTTGGCAGTTCATGAGAACTGTTTGCATTTGTTTGTTGCAGGCCACAAATAGCAAATTACAATGCAACTGCTGACCCAAAAGCTCAGGAAAAGATACAGAAACGTGCAGAGAGATTCAAGTCAACTTTAGCCCCTCAAAGGCCCATGGCAACTAGTATTTTAAACACCATCCATTCTTTGGTGAGAGTTGCCTTACATTCCTTTAGTAAAATATCATAAAGCATATGTGTAGTGCAGCTCAAAGATAAAAGAAGCAAAATATTTGTGTAAAAAGTGCCTGGTTAGTGTAGAGGACCAAACACATACTAGTCTTGCCAGACAAGCATACATGACTACTCTCAAGTGCATTTGAGTAATTGGTGCTAGCTGATTGTTCTCTTTGTTGTGAAACAGTCTTTATTTATTTCGATAGGTATTGTATCTGTAGTCAAAACTGGTGGTTAAAGTGCACCAAATGTCTGTTGATCATCTTGAGTTTCTTCTGGCTATGTTTGTTTGTTCATCACTATGGTCCTGTTAACTACACACAGTTTTTACTGGTCAGCAAATTTTCATAAAGGTTTGCTTGCCAAGAAATGGTGCAGTACCATAGGGTGCAACATACTTTAAAGGAGGAAGGATGTCTTTAAAAACATATTATTTTGAGCCTAACAACATCCAAGAACTTATATCCTCAGTGTTCTCTCTGTATACATGAATGGCTTTTCCTTGTTTGGCTATGATCTATATGTTCATTGGTTCAATTGTGCTTACCAATAGGGTTTGTTTTTTATTCATTTGTCTTTCTAATTTTAGTCATTTGGTGAAGATGGTGAAGAAATGGATTGGAGCAAATATCATGTAGTTGGAACATGTGAAGACTTAGAAAAACCCTACCTCAGGCTTACTTCAGTGAGTTTTATTAAACATTTAAGTGCACCCTTCAATTCTATAGTTGTCTCTTTGTTCTGAATTTTCATCAACCCTTTTAAAAAAATTGTTAGTTTGAAGGCTGTGTGGAAATAATTCTTTAACTTACATTCAGTTGAGTAAACATAAAATTTGATAATAGTGTAACCCTATAATAAACATTACCTATTTTGCACAACTGTGCATTGATAGAAATGTCTGGAACTCATCTAGGGATTGAAACACTTTCACATTTACCTGTCTGTTAGAGTCGTGTTTGGAACTATGGCAGTCAAACTGCAATTGCAATTTATAACCATTTTGCTAGTTTTCACTCCTGTGCATGTCATGTGAAACTTTATGCCAATATAATACATGTCATACCTCTTTGAATTGTTTTCAGTTGAAATTATGGGTACATATATGAATATTCTTAGTGGCCTGGAGTCTTTGAAATCACACTTTACATGCGGTTTCTTAATAGGCACCAGACCCCTCCACTGTTCGTCCAGTTGAGGTACTGGGCAAATCTATGGAAATGATCAAAAACCGTTGGAAAGAAAAGCAAGACTACACCTATGTTTGTGAGCAACTTAAGTCTGTCCGTCAGGATCTCACTGTAAGTACATTGAATATGTGTTTTGATTTGAAATACAGTCCAGAGAGGGTGACTGTGAAATTTTCTGTGATAGGTGCAAGGGATTAGAGATGCTTTCACTGTACAAGTCTATGAAACTCATGCCAGGATAGCCCTAGAGAAGGTAAGAACGTGCTACAGGGAAAAATTCATTGTAAATAACTAACACATTCTGTTAACATGAAATTGACCAGTTTTATAGGTTTACATTCAATGTCAAGCTTTCTGATACAAAAACTGTTCTGATAAATTGTTTTTGCTAATATCACTTGAACTTCTATGAAGTTAATTGTTCAAGATAAGGGAAAGGAAGAATTGCATACAGTAATGTTATTGACAGATGCAGTCGTAATATACAGTTTTGTGGGTGACATTCCAAATACTTAGATTTTTGATTAAAGGTAACATTTAACATTCATCGCAGGCCAATGCCAATTCATGTTATTCAGGTCATAACTATAATTTTCGACCTTTCAGGGAGACAGAGAGGAGTTCAACCAGTGTCAGACACAGCTGAAAGCCTTGTATGCTGAAAATTTGCCGGGAAATGTTGTAGAGTTTACTGCCTATAGACTGCTTTATTATATTCTCACCAAAAATACATTGGGTATCCTTGATTTCACGTATTGTCTTATTTCATATATACAGTCTCGATTGTGGTGTTTGTTGACTGAGTGGCTTGCTCTGGGGTGTCTTGTGTACATAGAAGCAAAAGGTGGCATTGTAAGCTTGCACTTGTTCACCAAGCTACTGTCTGTGACTTGAATTTAAGGGGGCATGGGAGAGTGGGAAAGGAGAGGCAAGATGGCCTCCACACATTCTTTCACCACAATTTCAAGGCTAGTATTTTGAATCTTGAAGTTCGTTCTCAAGATGCAAAAAATCCCGTTTTCTTCAGAGTTGTGTCCAGTTGAAGGTGCAACTTCAGTTAGTTTATATGCATATAATCAGACTTCTAACCGGCTATGATAAGACTCAAGAACAAAGGAAAAGGCTTTATACTTAGTGTTAACGGAAAGCAAATGATCCTAGGGTATTTTTATGTTTCTTTCTGCAACAATTTTGTTATACCTACAAGTAAACTGATTGCAGTGACATCTTCCTTGACTGTAGGTCTCAGATCTGACAACAGCCTTGGCTCATTTGACAAAAGAAGAGAAAGCGGACCCGGCAATAAAACACGCATTATTAATACGTTCAGCTTGGGCTTTGTCTAATTATCACACTTTTTTCCAGCTCTACTTGAATGCACCCAACATGTCAGGCTATCTATTAGATCTCTTTGTACAGCGCGAGAGAGTCCAAGCTCTGAGGGCCATGATCAAATCGTGGGTTGTTTTTGTGTGTTATTTTCTGGGAAAATGGCGATCTGTTCATTCGTTAATTTTGAATTTTAAAATGTACCATTTGTTTTTTAAGAAAAACCTATATTCAATTAAGGTGAAATTGGTCATTTCCACTGGCTGCTGTTCTAGTGTAATTTGTAAGGAAAGGCAAAAATGAACCGATCATCAATCTCATTTCCCAGATATTTTAGAGCATTTTTTTCTGACTTTGCCGATACTCGAGCTGATGTTTTCCACATTCAATTTGTGTTCAAACCTCCACACATTGTCCCTCTGATTTGTTAACTTGAGGAGAATTGTGTTTGCCCCTTTTTTTCTAGTCTTGTGGTCTAAGTCATAAAAACATGCCCTAAGATGATGCATGATATATGGTTGTTTGTGTGTATCGTAGTAGTGTCATCGTTGTTTCTGTGGTTACCTTTTTAGTCATGTTTGTGCCTTCGGACCTAAATTCGAAGGATTATTGTATGTAGCTATGAGTTCAATGTTTTCCTGTGCAAGGCCCAGGTGTCATTAGGGTGTAAAACATTAGTAATGCTAAACCTTCACAAACTGTGAAGCAAACCTTCGCACTGTGGTCATGTGATTTCCCAAGATTTTCCCACTGTACTTACATCTTTTTGGCCTTCTTGCAAAGAGTAGCATTTACCTATTTTCTTGGAGGATATTTCCTTCGATCCTATCGTTTACTTACATTAAAGCGCATTTTTCTTGCGTGCGTTATACTTTGTCCAGTCAAAAAAAAAAAGACGTGTATTGGAGGAATTATCCCTGGAATTAGTGGGATGTGAAAGTTGGCACTGTGAGAATGCTGTAAAGCATGGAATATTTATGGTTTTAGTTGTTGAAATGATGTTCTAACTTGTTATTTTACTTTCTTTACTCCCTTGTGCTTTCCTACTCCTGTCTCCTGCTGTGCTGTGTGTGCCGCAGATACCGTCCCACTATACCTGCCTCCTTCGTTGAATCCGAGTTAGGTTTCACTGAAGATGGGCAGTGTCTCAAGTTCTTACAAGATCTAGGCGTTATCTTCACCGCAGATGATACCAAGATCGACTGCAAGCTCTCCCAGGGAGTCCTGACAGCGAGCTGACCTGTCCCGTCCCGTTCCGTGTCAACCCGTTCCGTCAAGTCTTGGATTAGTTAGGGAAAAGCAAATTTGATTTTAGGCGAATATGCAGTAGGCACTCTTTAACTCTAGGCCCACTTCATATTTGCGACCAGGTGTTTCTGTTGGTATAGGCAAATGTAGGTCTACTTTTAACTAATTTATTCTGTAAATCCTTCAAGAATTCCGTGAGAACTCGCAGAAAGCTATAAAGCGAGTGTTTTGATTAACGCATCACCCGTAAGTATTGTACTGAAGTATTTTTCTGGCCGTCCAGTTTGTGAAGAGATTGGTTACGTACCGTATGTGCAAGTTGCTGATGTTGCTGTTCCCTGACTGCTCTCGTTTGTCAGACTTTGTCTTTTTCAGGCCACAACAAGCAAGAATGGAAATAATCTTCCTCAAGACTGGTCTGTATATCAAGTTCAAGAAAATTAATAATTCAAAAGATCTGTATTTATAGACTATTTCACAAATAAATCTGAGATTTTTACTAATCAGCTGTAACCACTCTTCTCCTTGTTTTATTGTTTCCAACTTGATTACTCAGCCTTTGACAAAAATTAACGTTATGTAACGAGAATCTCAGACCTGATCTTCATTTCTCCACAATAGCTCTTCAAACCATCATTAATGATCCTGCAAGATTAATAATCATGCGACGCGGGGTGAGGGAACAAGGCGTCTCGAAATCAACTGAGGAGATGGTGTGCTCTTCAATAAGACATCAATTTTAGTGCTAGAGAAGTCGGAAAGGGTTGTTCCACCCTTATCTCCCTCTCTTCTCTTAACGGCCTCCGGCTAAATGTAATTTCATAAAAAGACGCTACATACGGCCCATGAATGCTAAAAAATATCCCAAATGCGCCGATTAACATTTATTTTCACTTAATTGAGATATACAGACCGAGAGTCAATTTAGATGTGCAGTTTTAGAGCTTCAGTCATAACCCTTATCCATTTAGTTCGTCTTATGTCAACAATCATAGCGTGGTCTGCCTGTAACGTAACATTCAGGACAGTGCCAGACTACTCGCCCGCGAGTAGTCCGTACAATCCTGGATACCTTTATTTTGCTCAAGTCAACTGGAAACTTCCGTGATTTTAACTGTTAACGTGCGACAAACTGAAAGCCTTATAACTTCATGTCCCCATTTCCCACTGAAAATCGATTTTTGGTTTCCTTTTTAAATGAGAAAATTTAAATGTGTTAGAGATTTACATGCTACAACAAGCTCTCCTCGCGACTCTGGATACTTTACCCTAACATGGGCGCGGTGACCGTAGGAGAGTTCAATATTTCCTATCCCGTATCTACTCAAGTAGCTCTGTCTCTGTTCTAAGGCCCCATGAGTTGACGAAACTTTTCATAATACTGATTAATGAAACCCGAGAGTCGAAAATTCTTGCGTGTTCGTGAAAATGATATCACTTTCCACTGCCAGCGAAGCCTGAACGTAGTGGAAAAAACATGCACTTACGTTTTGACTGTCTGTTAAGTCTGTAGGTAGATTAAAGTGACTTAACAAATGGTCGAGGAAGTCTTTCTAATCAATTGAGATGTGGCGGAGAAGTGCATGCAAATTTGATGAAGTCTGGCAGCAATCACCAAAACTTCAACTGTAGTTACGAATATATTGTTAACGAGGGAAGCTCTCTCTTCCTCAACCGGTAACGTACTGGACGTGAAGTCTTGAAAATTATCACACAGGGAGCTAACTTCAGTCAACACGCGTTAATTCCCCTCAAACGATGAGTGATCCGGAAAATCGTCATTTAGTGATCCAGTTAGTGGTGAAACTTGCAATTTATACGTTGTTTTTTTTTTCGTGATTGGTTAACTCAACCTCATGTGTACAATATCATTTTTTGACATATAAAAAGCAGTTAATGCTCTTATATTTTCAGAGAATTCTGTGGTGAACAGCGGGTAGACTTCGCTACGAGCGGCACCCCGTTTAATTGGCGTCAACTTCACTGATCGGAAGTGCAAGGGGAAAAAAATCTCTTCGAGCCTCCAAGGCTTAGCTACAACGACATATACTATGTCTTGTCGGTCATTTTTACAGTAACAAAGCAACAGAGCCCAAGTTTTTGGCCAAAGTACAACGTTTGGCAACCGCACGTGTACGTTAATCAACAAAGGGTCGTACGGGATTACGCAAGAAGATTAATTTTAATCCTGACTGAATCACGCATTGTTTTGTTGTGGGACTTTGAATTGGCGCTCTTTTCGAACTCGTGTACGTTCAGCAAGAATAGGTCGTACGCGGTTATGCAAGAGGATTAATTTTCTCCTGACTGAATCATGCATTTTTTTGTGGGATTATGAAGTGGCGCTTTTTTCGAACACGTGGAATCAAAGTCTGACAAAAATAAGTTCTAATATCCATTTTTTCCGTCCACTTAACCTCTAAGGGTCGTTGGAAAATGAAACGAAAAGTCCAGTTCCTTCACCGTCCCTATACTCTCACAGCGCTCTCATACGCATGGGAGTATTTTTATATATGTTGAGCGTAAGGTAAACAAATGCTCAGGGGATGAGCCGCAATGTTTTATATATAGCATCCCGTCCAGAGGAAGTGGCGATACCTTCAGTCACCTCACCATGCTTCTTTATAACCGGATTACTATCAAGCTTGCAATGCGAGATAATTTCGTTTTACATCTTTTTTACCATGCAATCAGCAAGGAAAAATTTGCAACTCGAAAACTATCCTAAACGGCAAGGCGAGTGTTTCAAAATCCAGTGTTTTAGGCACAGAAGATCACAGCAAGTGATTATGACTTTCTTCGTGTAACCGTTTTACAAAATGAGAATAAGGTCACACTTTCTGACGCTACTGCTGCCATCTGTGCATAAACACCAATGTAGAATGGAATTGATATGAATGTCACAAGTGACTCTGGGATAATTTTTCAGAATTAACAGAAGAAATTTTCGCAAATAATTCGTTTTTTATATCGAGAAAAGAAGTGTTTGTCAAATTAAGACGAAGTTAACAAACGCAGATGATCAACTAAAACTGTAACGTAACGATGCTGTTGAACAGTTAACCCTTTGACTCCCAAGATCTGATCGCTGATTCTCTCCTTTTGCTGTTACACAGTTCCTTGTAAATTAGTTACAAGAATTTGGTTTAAGATCAAGATAAAACCGCTTCCTGATAAGTTTTAGTATTTGCATTAACCGTTTGGTAGAAAACGTATAGATTTCATAGGGACAAGTTAGTCACTTCTGGGAGTTAAACGGTTAAACAAATTAGAAAGATATATTATACCTAGGGTTCCAATCAGGATTTCGCCCAGCCTCTTTTTTCAACAACCGAAAATTAATCATCTGTCCTTCTTGCTACGTGACTGATCATGAAGATTTGATCTCGCTTATCGTAGGTTGTTATGTAACACGCACGTCCTCGTTATCGTCGCCTATGTTGTCGCGAAATAGATAAGGTCCTTAAAATTACAACAGATCATGCAAACTGAAGGATATTTCGATGAAACCTTTCTCTGAATCAAGCCGGGTTCACTCGTAACACCCTAAGACGTTTTTTGGGATGTCACGGAGCGCTGCGTGACATTGCAAGGAACATGCGTCACATCATAAATTTGTTCTGGGAACTGACGTGAAGGGTGATGCACGTGCCGTTATTCTGGTCACGAGACATAAACCTTGGTTTACTCTAGAACTCACGCGATTACCAGACCGATCTGAAAAAAATTAATGTTAATGAAACCTTGACGATCATAATAGAATCAAGCGGGGTATTCTACAAATACAAGAATGGAGAAAGAGACAAAAGACAAACCGGGATATCTATTGAGAGCGTTTACACACTTTAAAGGGCGGAAAAACGTAAACTCATGTTCCTTTCTGTTTAGAATCTTAACATTGATTAGCCCCTTTAACGTTACGAGCAAAAACCGAGTGGTTAGGTTTGCCAGTCATGGACTCCAGGGGTATTCAACGAACGGTTTCCAAAGGCGATGTTTCCCCGGCGGTTAGAATCCTTGCGTTATGACATCTCTATTATCTTCCGAATTCATGTAACCTCCACTGGAAAACTTCAACCCTTGTACAACCCCATTTTATAGACCTCGAGCTTGAAAACTTAATAAGAGCAGCCCCGTTTTGTCCGTCATAAGATGCACTCTCTCTAAACGGGATGAAAGAGGTTTTTGAGATCCGTAGTCGACTGGCATTATTAGAAGTGCGGAGATCTTCTAATTCAATAATTTTTCACACTTTCGTGCCATCAACCCCATTATAGTTCTGACGAAGAACTCTGTAAACAGTCCACGTGTTAAGCACGTGTGTCTATTGAAGTTTCGAAAGTTTAGCGGTATTCATTTTTTTGTGCACGTACTACTTCGCTTTGGTTATAGTCGTTTAGCTCAAAAAACCTGTTTTTTTTTTCTCCTTAAATTATTTCATAACAAGTAATTAGAGCGACATTTTTCAGTAATGTGCGAGCTGAGCGTCCTGACAAGACAAATACCTTATAATAACAACATCATACAGCGCTACAAACGACATGCTATAAAACACCAGGATTTGATCGGCGTGTGCCGAGGTATTCTGGTTATCGTGGTTATCGATTTATAAACAGTTTTGGTACAAACTTTGATAAATATAGCAACTTTTATTTTCATTGTTCGCAAATATTAAAATTATTCCTAAGAATGATTGCATTTTGAAATTCTGGATGCATGTGTACTTTTCTGTTTTATTTTCCTCCCTGGGTGGTTTTTTTAAGACTACCTCACTCAGGGAGCCTCTTCAACTATTGTTTGCTGACTAATTATAATTCATGTGATCTTGTGTCCAATTTACCCCACTGGCAGGAAGCACGTTCGTATAACTTATGGCTTATTGCCCAGAGCTGACGAACGACGCTGTTCCGTTTTTAGTCGGGAGAAAACTAGATTGAAATTGAGAAAGAAACCATTACGAGAGATCGAATAATAACTAGGAAACGGCAAAGAAGATTTCTGCCGAGACGAACTTGGAGTGACGTGTTCCGGCCATTGAGAAAGGTGTAAGGAATGATACTGTTTCGTAAAGAATCGTGAGATAAACTGGATTAAAATTGAGATAAATACCAGTAAGTAAGATCGCCGGTTATTTTAAAGGAAAACCGCAGCAAAGAGGATTTCTATCGAGAACTTGGAATGACGCGATTCCGGCGATTGAGTGAAACGCATCTCTGCAAAAATTTTCGAAATTAAACCTTTTGAATCCCACTTTGAAAAATAAAAAAGTATTTCCAGTTGTCTCTCATTGAAGAAAAAAATACCCTAGCGCCATACCATTGATGAGAAGTATTTCGGTGACCCTAACCACTAAAGTATGTCAGAAAGTTTTCGGACAAATTTTGAAGCAAACGGAAGTCGATGGGAAGTCGACACGATGTTTGCAAAGCAACCACATGATCAAGTGATGACAATCCAAGGCAAGTTTGTGAAAATATTATCGATAGAATTTGACGTCAGTTCTTCAAACAAGTGTATCGTGTGAAAATTTCACAAACATTTTACAGTCACGATCGTAGAGAATGAAAACAAATGTGACGAAGCTCACACGCGCGCAGAAGCGAAGGTGATGCCTGGGGCGATGTTTGCGTATCCCACGTGCGGTACACAGCCAGCGCTGTCGCGTGACAAGTGTGCATTTTGGTTCTATCAAACGCATGGAAAGTGCGTGTCGCAGAGGTCACCTATCTGGCTTCTTTCTTCAACTTTTAGTGGTTATTTCTCTAATGATGTGCAAGAAGAGAGTTTATAAGCAAAAAAATCGGGATACAAAAATAAACGAAAATTGTTTCTTAAAATTCAAATAAATTAATTCATGTGGTAAAAAAGTCAAATGAATTAATTTACGTGGCAACAGAGAACCGAGGGTAAAGTTCACGTACGTGTGCACGACGGGAAGCTGATATCAGCTATCATTGACCTTTCACGCGTCCTATTAGACATCTGATGAAAATGTACACGAGGAAAAAATAGTTTTCATAAATGCGAAGGTACTCCTCGTTACGATTCATTTGAAGACAAGTAACGGCTGGCTAATCATCAGAGACAGAGATGTATATCCCTGGATGGGACATCGCATTGAGCGTATTTTCTCGTGTTCTTGGAGTTGGCTGTCATCTTGACCAAGTTGACTCTAGTCAAATGTCAGCAGTTTTCAACCTGGACGAGGGGACGCTCGTAAAAATTTTTAGTTATCTTCCCATTCGTGACTTAGTTCGGGCATCGCAAGTTTGTAAGTTATGGAACAGACTGTCATACGACCGCCTATTATGGAAAATCGTCGACTTAAAGTATTTTTATAGATCTCTCATCGACCCTATAACCTTCCAAACGCAAGCCTTCACTAGATTTGCTGGAAAGGTTAACTGTCTCGACTTAAGTGGCTTTACTCTAACCGAAGAAACTCTGGGAGCTCTCACCACTTATTGTAAGGAACTGCGCGTCTTGAAACTGAAAAGTGTGAAGTTTGCTACTCTTTCAAATGGCGCTTTCACAGGAAACCGTGGCCAAAATGAAATTATGTTCCCTAGCAATCTTGAGTACCTAGACATAAGGTTTTCTCATGGAAACCCCCGAGTTTACATGGCAATTGCAGATCAGCTGAGCAATGTTCGATGGCTAGGACTCTGTGACCCTTTTTTCCGCGCAGTTTCCGCAAACGGCGGACTAGAAAAAACTATTGATAGCATGAAACACCTGGAAAAACTAGATTTGAGCCATTGTGTGCTACTCAAAGACAGACATTTGATGGGGTTTGCACGCTGCAGCAATTTAGAAGTACTTAGTGTACGAAAATGCTCATTTCTGACCGGCAGCTTCGTAGAACATTTCCTGGAGTCCTGCGCCGAGCTTAAAACTCTTATTCTGGACGGAATCAGTTTAGACGACGAAACTCTACAGAGAATCACTTGGCGATATTCTTCCTTGAAACATCTAGAGCTAGGATGGTGTCCTCTCGTTACTCCAACTGGGCTGAAGACAGCGCTACCGCGCATAGCAAGAATCCAAACATTAGAGTACCTTGGACTCTGTGCTATTGGAAGTGGAAAGGCTTTGAATGATGAAATCCTGCTGGATCTTGGCGCAAGTCTATCCTACTGGCGAATTAGGCGTCTACAATCTTTAAACGTGAGCCGTTCACGATCTCTAACACAACTTGGCGTAAATGAGTTCAACAAGATTTGCCCGTTTATCGAGCTGTTAGACACTACAGATTGTCCAGCAATTTATTCCTGCCATTCAACGCTATGCAGCGAAGCATTCGACAGTTTTCAAGATGATAAGACCAGCAAATTCACAACCACTCCAGGAGTTGAAGTCTTTAGGCAACGGAATGGCTCCATCAGCGCCACCCAGTTTGCCCGATCTAAGTACACTTTGGAAACACCTCTTTGATAAACATTTTATTTCACTTATTTTGGACTACTCTAATTTATCATCTTAATGAAATGGAAAGGAAATCGAGGATGTTCTTGAAATCGATTTTGCGCGTTAAATTTTCTCCCTATCGACGGACCTCGTATATTCTCGATAATTTTTCCGTTGTCTCACATAACTTGGCTTTAAAATATTTGTTCTAATCATAAGTATCCGATATGATTCTCGAATAAAAACAGTTGCAGCGCTTGGGTTTTTACTGTCAGAAGAGGTAGCAATAAATCTCTTGTTAAAAGCACCCCGAATGTGATTAACACGATTTTTTGTACAAAACTATTTATAGACGGTAAATACACATTTTGCGGGATACTCTAAAAGAGACAAATATTCAAATCGTAGAGGATATGTATTTAAGCCCATGATTTAATTTAAATTTAAAAACTGTGCAAAAAAGTTAACTATACTTGATACCAAGAAATTTTGATTAGTACTAGGGACCCGGTTGAAAAGAATTGAATTCTTTATTTACACAACGACGATACATCTCAACACGATTCTCACTGAATTTCGCTCAATCTGATTTCGCAAATGTCTAATAATTCCCTCTAAATTTACTCCTCAGTTGCATTTAAACAGACCCCCCCCCCCCCCTTCCTCACAGGAATGGTTCCAGCATCTCACACGCGTCACTGCTCGCCTATAAAATTTAATCATTTACCGAACCTCAAGAACACACTGGTGGGAAAATGGCACCTTATTCAAAATTACACCGGAAAAAAAAATAATTAAAATAAATCCCGGTCAGATCTAATCTTGGACAGAAGTTTAAAATCGCTTGCGGATGGCAGGAGTGTCATGCAGGCTCGTCAGTACTCGTCAACTTTTAACTGGTCAATTGCCTCTTGTAATGTGCACCTTGCGCGAAGCTTGACGACGCTTTGATACAGAAAAATCTTTGCAAATTAGGCTCTCGGCGCTAAAAATAAAAATGAAGGGCGTGATCGCATGAAGGTTTTTTCCGTACATTTCTCTGGTTGGTTCACCTCAACTCGTGTTACTCATCTTTTGAGCTGATTTCTTAGAAAGAAAGATTATCGAACAATTTTCTTTTAAACTTTCATTTAGTGTTCCTCGTCAATTTCTGTTTCGAAAATACAATAAAAAAAAATCGGTTACCGTGCTTTTCTAGGAGATTAAGTGGGCCAAACTTACCCCATTTATGCCTGTACTGGCACTAATCAAGCGCATCAATTCATCGGTTCACAGTGCTGGGGCTGGGAGGGCTTTTCGAGCAACTCTTGGAAAAACTTGATGGGCAGAAGTGTCGAGCATAGGGAACAAGTGGATATATAATTTGTTGGAAAATCACGCAAATTGAAATGACATCGACTCAAAACATTCCACGAGTCTTTCCTTTCAAGGTCGTATATTTGCATCCTGGAGTAACGGGCAGGCTTTTAACTTTATCTTTTTTTCCCTTCGAAGAGTTTTTTTAAATTTCCCAATTTTAAAGGGGACAAATTGTACACCAAAATCATGCAAAAGAATTTAGGTCACTCTGCTCGTTCGAGAGCTAAAGAGTATCGTTCCTCTCTACCCTCTCGGTCCATGGATTGATAACAATACCGTGTTCTCAGAATGCACGGGTACTCATTCTCCTGACTAGGTAATTTTTACACGCAGTATGAGATGCGCAGTGCGAAACTGAGAAATCACCTTAATCACAAAATTGAGACGACAAAGGTGTGGGATTTAGAATCTAGTATCGAATTCTCGTTCCATTATCCAAAGTATTTACGTGAGAATGATGATACCGTACTATGTCAGCAAAACAAAATTTTCCTCATCGAAATCTAGATATGACGTAAAATACCTTGATTTCAGCTTTGGAGCGAAGGACTACACAGCGAAGAAAAGGACCAGCTACGCCAGAGGAAGAGATTGCACGTAAATGAGATAGGCCTTGCTGCTGAGTGAATTTTAACAATTAAACTGATCCGTTTAAAATTATAACGCTGCTAAGTTTGCTGTTCATTTTTCAGCTTCTACATGAAACTATTTACAGAGACAACTTTAAATCAAGTTTCATTGAATACACCACGATGATGGGAGGTACCCAAGAGTAGGACCGGTGTGGCTGATTATACGTAAGCCGAAAAAAAAACGTTTTCTCAGGGAAAACTACAAATTTAGAGTTTACCTTTGAGAGATTATTCTGTTTTTTGCTTTTGTTTAGTTATCTTCCTTTAGACCTTTCATATGAAAATTTAATTGCAATCTCCAACTTAAAAATCAGACCGGAATTGGAACAAAAATGTGATAAGTCCTCCTCGACTATTTGATGCTCATTACATTTTAACAGAGATGAAATAGACTACGTTCGTTGATTATTACTAAGAACATTATATAATAGAGTAGTCTGATCGTCCAGGTGAGTGGATACATACATACATACATACATACACCTTTATTCAAATTCTATATACAAATAAATTTATATATAAAAATTTGAAAAGGGGAGTTTGGAGGTTAGCCCTATATAACAACTCCCCTGAATAAAAAATAAAAAGTAACAAATGTAGAACTATGTACAGAAAAAAAAAAAAATGAAGAAGAAGAAAGGAACTATCTAATGTTTACAATTTTAAAAATTTTTTTTAATCTTAATTTAAAAAGTTCCAGAGTTCCTGCCTCTACAACATGCTTTGGTAAATTGTTCCAATCGCTAACTACCCTAATAAATAAAGAGTTTTTAAAACAATTTATCCTCGAAAATTTGAAGTAAAGTTTATAAGAATGATTAGCCCTTGTGGAGCGTACTTTTGTAAATTCGAAAAATTCTTGAAAGTCTAAATGGGAGAGCCTGGAGAAGAGAAGAGACCTGAGAAGAGCTGTTGTCGGTGGTGGTGACTACTGATAACAGTCCTTCTCAGGATTACACTCACCCGGACGATCAGACAACACTCTACACTTAATTTATGGTCCCGAAGGGAAACAGTTAGTCATTTGTACCGTAAATTGCACAACAGAAATTGAAGGCATTTTTTTGAGAAAAGGCCGCCTTAAATACCCTTGTGTCTCGTTGGAGTGTGCCGTTCGAATTTAGTTTTTGTGAAGGAAAGACCAGATTCACACACGCCATTGCAGCAAACAAACGAGCAAACTCTCACAACTTCAAAGTAAAAAAATTGAATTTACTCGCAACTACTTTCCTCGCCGTTTACTTAATGAACAGAGGTAAATCTTCGTACATGAATGAATGGTCCATGAGAGTAAATAATACTTTCCGTTAGATCATTGACTGATTTTGAAGAAAACATTGTCGTGACAGACCTTGCCAAACTAGTTCTGGTGTTTTTCAAATGTTCCTACGCCTTTTTTTTCTTGCGCGCTCTCTAATTGACAGGTGTCAGATTGTGACAGATACTTGTAAAAATAATGTTTCAAAGTTTGTTTGGAAGCCTTTTAAATCACCTTTATCGTTACGGAAATGAAAATGTTTCGCTGAGGCATCCCAGTCTTTAATTTGCATCACCTCTATTTTAACTACCATTTACTCACTCAAAAATTGTTCAGTTTATGGAAGATCTTGCCGTATTTACAGCCCTAAATCATTCGGGTTCTTTCGGAAAGAATTTCGTCAAGTTTAAAAACAATAAATATGTTATTTACCGGCTAAGGGTCGGTCCATATGGTGAAAAACTGTGACCTCGGTCTTGAAAATGCTGAAAGTATTTTCAAGACCTCGGTCACAGTTTTTCACTATACGGACCTCCCAGCCGGCAAATAACATATATATACTAATACCAAATGTTTTACATAAACAATGAACATGCCATTTCTCTCTAAATTTAGAGACTTGCGTCCACATCTCCACTATACTTTGTAAGTTAAGTTCTTCACTTATTTTATATATTTTCGCGATCAGAATTTAGCGTCTTAACTTAAATGAAAGAAATCAGACAAAAATGGTAACATTGATTTTAGATAGTTTACATTTTGTTATTCCGACCTACCTGCAGATAGCTTGTTCCGTCATCTTTCACACCCTCTATTGCCACGTCATAGTTACTGATATTATTTGGTGCTACTCCAGCAACACCGAAACCAACCCAACCTGTGGTTCTTACTTGCGCCATAAACTCCAGTCTGTCTGCGAACTCACAGTAGTTGTAGGAAACATTGTAATTTCCTTTGTCATCGAGTATGATCATGTTGGAATACATGTTATACATACTGCTACTTTTTGTGGAAGCCACAAACAGCGCTAAAATACACAACTGTACAACAGCCATTTTCTTCGTCAAAGATCGGCCTCGCCTTCACTGAGGAACAATAGCCTTGAATGACCGTGCATTTTTGTAATTGTCCGTTTTATAGCCTTTTTAACTCGTGAATTGCGCGCATGCGCAAGAGCGAGTTATAGATACGATGTGGGGAATGGCACTCGCTCGCTCGCTCGCTCGCTCGATTGGTCGATTCCTGTAAACTTTTTTTAGATTTTAGGCTTTTGAGTGCATTTGATAGTTTTTAGCGAGCAATAAACAGACGAAATGGCGACCTTTGTTGCTAAGAATAGTGGTGGGGTGAAAAAGAAGCCAATGATAATCTTAAAAGAGTTTTTTTTTTCGTTTTAGTTTCAACAAGCGGCGCCAGCGACTGGCAGGCATGCAAGGATTCACACTGAAATAACAGAACAACCTTCGTTTTTCATAATTTAATTTACAGTCCTTGAACTTGAAAACAATCCGAAGATTCATTGAAAATATTACTTACTGCGAAGCGCTCGGAGTTTACAGATGTTCAAAAGCTTTTTCTGTTATGGCGTGAGATTGAGGACAAAATTGATCATTACGTTTCGTCGCGTGTATTTTTCCTGTGTGAAGCAACAAAAGATGCCGACGACTGACGAAATTACAAGTTAACACGAAAATCAAATAACACCTAAACAAACAATTTTAGCTACCGATTTTCAGTGAATTTTTAAAGAACAATTTTCTTTTAAGTTTCAAGACAATTTGAAGATTCAACATACATACAACGTACTAAAATGCGAAAGTTACACACCACAAAATTGATAAATAGGCCTGAAATGAAATTCTATCTTGTTATTGATTATATGTTGCCTAACACGTGACTTAAATCTACCCAGGCGGAGATCCAAAATGACGGTGGCAGGCTTGGCTTACTTATATCACTCAAAACTCGTCCCCTTTTTAACTCGTGAATTGCGCGCATGCGCAAGAGCGAGTTATAGATACGATGTGGGGAATAGCATTCGCTCGATTGGTCGATTCCTGTAAACTTTTTTTAGATTTTAGGCTTTTGAGTACATTTGATAGTTTTTGGCGAGCAATAAACAGACGAAATGGCGACTTTTGTTGCTAAGAATAGTGGTGGGGTGAAAAAGAAGCCAATGATAATCTTAAAAGAGTTTTTTTTTTTCGTTTTAGTTTCAACAAGCGGCGCCAGCGACTGGCAAGCATTCAAGGATTCACACTGAAATAACAACAACCTTCGTTTTTCATAAAATTGTAATTTACAATCCTTGAACTTGAAAACAATCCGAAGATTCATTGAAAATATCACTTACTGCGAAGCGCTCGGAGTTTACAGATGTTCAAAAGCTTTTTCTGTTATAGCGTGAGATTGAGGACAAAATTGATCATTACGTTTCGTCGCGTGTGTTTTTCCTGTGTGAAGCAACAAAAAATGCCGGCGACTGGCTAAATAACAAGTTAACACGAAAATCAAATAACTCTTAGACAAACAATTTTAGCTACCGATTTTCAGTGAATTTTTAAAGAACAATTTTCTCGTAAGTTTCAAGACAATTTGAAGATTCAACATATATACAACGTACTAAAATGCGAAAGTTACACACCACAAAATTGATAAATAGGCCTGAAATGAAATTCTATCTTGTTATTGATTATACGTTGCCTAGCACGTGACTTAAATCTACCCAGGCGGAGATCTAAAATGACGGTGGCAGGCTCGGCTTAGTTATATCACTCAAAACTCGTTCCCGTTTGTCTCATTTGATAAAGAGGGAATCGTTAATGTTTTCATTAAGACAGTATTGCCTTGATTTTCTAATATTTACAACGAAAGACAGTAAATTTCACTTTTCACCCACATTTACTTCCAACCTTTTCTTTTGAACCAGAAACAAAAATGATAGACGTTTAAAACACATGACATCATCCACCTTGTTAAATGTAATAGCATGATCATTTCAATTGTAATGCCTTCTTATCCCAACGTTACTTTGTTTCTTTGCTACATTAGCGAACACTGAACTACTGCTCGTACTCTAGATATGACAATCAACCACAAAATTCCCTAAAACAGATAACATTAAACATAATCTAAAAAATCATATGTCAATTCACGAGTTTGCTCACAGAGCACTTTGATTTCTAATTACTTACGTAGCCAATATCTGTCGGTGGTATAGTTTGTATTTTTACCTTTATTTTGGCTTCAAAACAAGCTAAGTGCGATAACAGAGAACAGGAAGCAGCAATTAGAGGAAAAAAAAGATATGCGAAGAGAATATTCAAGTGGAAAGTTTTCAGTGATGGGAAACCAAGGAAACCAGTTGTTTTCTGAATGAGATATTTCCTTTTACGGCGAATCTGAAGAGATCAAAATTGAATCATGCAAAAGCTGGAAGAATTTGTTAACTTAATCAGATGAGCACGGAGATCTCAACTACTACTCCGATAAAGGGAAGTGATAAACTGCAAGCGAATGAAGTTAAAAAAGGGTAGAAAATACAAAGGTAAAAAAGTGACATCTTAACCAGCTGAAAATTAGCCAATGATATCTGAGAAATATCCAAAAGGCAAAATCTATCTAAATTTAGGCAATTGGTCGTTAATTTTGGACCTACTTATAACACATAACCGCTGGTCTTTAAGCGTGAGTTCAGCATTGGAAGAGTATTGGTCAAGTAAAATAAATTAATCAACTACCTTCGCTTTCAACCAATATCGATGTAAAGTTTCCTCACTTTGAATACGCATGTACTTGACTTAACGTTTAAATATGTCAGTTGTCAATATATCTAATGACTCTTAAGTTCAGGAAATTTAATCAAGCCACATCACTGTTTGTTTATTTTGAAAAATGTAGTCTCGCTCTATAAAGTTTCTCATTTTGCAATCAGCGTCACCGACTTCTTTCGATTATGTGACCCCTGCGTTAATTTCAAAATCGACTTGATTACTCGGCATTTTTACGAGGGACCGGCGTCTGCTCCGGGCACACCAAAAGGGCAACTAAATGTCATTTTTTAAAAATAAATTAATTACCCTGCCTTAAAGACCTAAGCAGCATGATTTTTGTCTTCGTTCAGCCGTAACGAACAAACGGCTTCTTCATTTTTGTAATGTAGCAAAGGCAGTAACAAAAAACTGTTTTGTTACTGCCTTGAAATTGTGAGTTTTGATTTGAGATTACTGTCAACAAGATCCGGTCAAATTTCCAAACTTTCATTTCATTTACTCTTTATTTAGAGAAAACACTGAAACTAAATTTGCTGGGAAAAAAAAAACTTTTTAAAACTTTTGTTCCATACTTTATAAGTTTTTCAGTGATATATAGTTTTTTTATGGTTTCTTTGAAAGTAGGGCGCGTAGAACGATTTTTCAAAATGTTTTTTTCCAAAATGTTTCCTTGTTTCATTACATTTCGATGTTTACTGTGCATTTTGTTACATATTTGTCGTCTTCACTTGAACTCCCTCGACGAGGCCGCACAGTTCATGATCATCAAGGCAGGCAAAGCGCTAGTTCCTCTTTTTCTTCCTTCTTGTTCCTCACTGAGGAGGGGGGACGGAAGCCAAACCCCAGATCAAAACTTAGCACATTTTTCTCCAATTCCGATATTTATCACTTATACTTGAAACTTTTCCCTTTATTTCGATAAGCCCAGAGGGGGGAAGGGAATAACCTAAACACACGTGATCTGGATACCTAAAACACTGTGACAGCGGAAGTTAGGAAGGTTGGGAAAAGTAATTCGTTATTTTTGTTGTTTCATTTTGAAAGCATCAGCCACTGTCAACATCTTGGTAAGTGCGATTGAAAATCTTTCCTAGTCACTCGGTTTTTATCAGCTTTAGTTATTTAGTAACTGTAGAGAGGTAAGGCACTTATGGTAAAGCCCAGTACCTACTTTTTTGATCTTTGTGTTTGCGATACGTCACGTTTCGAGTGTTAGTCCATCGTTAAAGCGGTTGATGGCGCGATTGAATCGTCACCACGGCGAAGTAAATTGGTTTTACGGCAACTTTTTCAAATCTCTGTGGCTTTATACCGTATAATTTATCCTCATTAACTAAAATAAGGTTATTGAGTATTGTACAATTTGAGAAATTGATGATCATAAAACTGGACTGTCCCACGTTGATATAGGAAATCCGTAGTGCTTCATTACGTGGTTTTCCGGTGGCTACGATCTCCACTAGCTATTAACTTGACACTTTTTAGGAGGGTTTAACGATCGATTCCAAGATTGCGGTAGACTCCAATTGAATCTCCGTTTTCTACTTGTACACAAATGTTTCATGGTCGAGATACTATTCGCTTAAGTTTTTAGATACTAGCGGCGGGTTCTACGGTACATATGTTTCTAAACGCCGTAATCCCTTTCTTTTTTCTGTCTGTTTAAGCGCCAGTCTCGCATAAGAAGATAAGTCATGACGCTGCGCACTCATGAAGAGAGATGTTTTAATTTTCTCATAGAAACTAAAACTTTCTTAAATTCACTGTTATTGCATACAGAGTATAAGCGTACTTTTGCGTTGAACGGATGCTTCATATCCTCACCGTAAAATCGCTTTCTTCAAACCGTTATGGTTTCAAACAATATATTTCAACCTCATTATAACTAAGATTGTTCGGTATTGTTTAGTTTGAGAAACTGATGGTTTCCACAATCACGTGATCAAAAACTAAATTCAATCTTATATTAAGGCATAGTTATAATGCAGAATGTCTTTCACCGATGTCAGCAGTGGCGGCCCAAGCTCACATCTCGAGGAAACGCAAACGATTAATTCATGAAAGCGTCACGCGTTGTGTGACTTGGTGCTAAGTTACGAGAGTTGAACATGTTATAAACAGAGGAAGATGTTTCATTTTTGGACGCTAAAATCCGTCATTAGTCAGAAAAGTGTGACGAGCTCAACCGAAATACAGTCACTCAGTTTTTTTAGCAATTCTGGCTTCGATCATGCAAATCACACCCGCTAGAAAATGAAAAGTTCACGAAGACAATAAGTCGATTGTCACGCAAAGACAGGTTACCGTTTAAAGAAAGAAACTTAGGTTGTACTGTGATCAATCTTGTGATGTAAATGAAAGCTTTAAAAGAATCAACACTTAAGCTTGTCGTTCCCCATGAAAAATAGAATAATACTTCTCATTTTTCATGTTCAATTACATCATTAGGGATAAAAGTGTGACATACAAACCCAAATACTGTGTACTTATTGATTGAGAGGTAGGAGCGTAGCGAGGTCCTTGCTTCGTGACCGAGAGCCTAATATTTTCCCGTCCGGCCCAACAAAACTCAGTCAATAAACATTTTATCATATGACCACTAACTGTTGAAAATTTCGACCTAAATAGGACGCGATAGACGGGCATACGAGCACAAATCTTTTTTTGTTTGTTTGTTTGTTTTTTTTGTCTAGCGGCGAATTCTTCAATACATATTTTTCTAAACGCCGTAATCCCTTTTTTTCTCTGTTTAAGCGCCAGAGTCTCGAGTAAGAAGATAAGTCATGACGCTGCGTGCACACGAAGAGAAATGTTTAAATCTCGATAGAAACTAAGACTTTCTTAAATTCAGTGTTACTGCATACATAATATTGGCGTACTTTTCCGTTGATCGGATGCTTCATATCCCTACCGTTAAATGGCTTTCTTAAAACCGTTAAGGTTTTATAAAATATATTTCAACCTCATTATAACTAAGATTGTTCAGTATCGTTTAGTTCGAGAAACTGATGGTTTCCACAATCACGTGATCAAAAACTAAAATCAATCCTATATCAAGACATATTTATAATGCAGAATGTCCTTTACTGATGTCAGCAGAGGCGGCCCAAGCTCACATCTAGAGAAAAAGCAAACGATTAATTCATGAAAGCGTCACGCGTTGTGTGACTCAGTAGTCACTCACAAGAAATGAACACGTCCTATAGGATTGTATGGGGAACCAAATATGGTCGATTTGAAGTAGTAAAAGTGTGACGTGCAAAACCGAAATAGATTCACTGCGGAGTAAACTGCTGATCGGTTTTTCATATCAGTTCATGAAAAGTTGATTATCGCTCACAGCAAGCTTACCGTTTAAAGAAAGAAGCTTTGGTTCTATTGGTATCGATCTTGTGATGAAATTTTAATTTTCGAAATGGATGGACACAGAAGCCTGACGTTTCCTGTGAAAAAAGAATGAAATAAGTTATTTTATACATATGTTCAATCCATCAGTGGTTATAAAGTGTGACGTACGAAACCGAAAATCATTCGTTTGAGATGGAACACTTAAATCTTCGGAGTAAATGTTGATTCACCCTCCAGATCTCCCTCTCATTAATTCGCCATTAGTATTCGAATTCCGTTTTGAATTTTCGAAAGTCACGTGAAAACTGGGGAGTTTAACTCTCACTATCTTCTGCAAGGTTAGAGATATATTTATAATTTGTACTAACACTTCGTGATATGAGAGTCACTGGTTCACGTCTCGTACATAATGAATCACTTCAGGAAAAAAAAAAACATACCATTTTGATCTTTTCCTCGATCGTATTTGATAATTGATCAGTTTCTATTCTCAGTAATTTTGTTAAATACTTTTAACCACAGTTTTCATTTTTCCTAATCACAAATTGGCAGTAACAGTGTTTGATAGACGGTCTTAATCTTAGTAAGATTAACCGTGAGCCGTAAAACGGCCAAAAAAATTAGCAGTTAAACACTTTTCTGGTAAAAATTTATGGAACGAGTTGTTAAACATTTCTGGTAACAACTCATGGTATGATGTTAACCGTTACTCGTAAAATGGCCAAACTTTTAACCGTTAGCCGTAAAAGCCGTCACCCAGAAAACGAAATTTCTCCGCATTTCGAGAAATCAGGTAATGTTGATATCAATACTTAATTAAACGGGAAGCAAGCTTGTCAAGCTGGCAATTGTTTGTTATTTTTTAAAGACATGGAAGAACCTAAGCCATATATAATTTTTATCATTCAAATGATCGCTGGGTGTTAGTGCCCTCTACTTGCACGTTTCTTGCGATTGTCTGAGGAAAAGAGGAAACAAAAAGGTTATTGCCATTGGGAGTTTTCAGGAAAGTCCCTTCCGGATGCGCGGATCCTACAACGTAACTGTAGTCCAGTCCATTTCCTCCACCTCTCTTCCATTCTCAAAAGAAATATGAAGGACTATTAAGTATAACTGTTGATTATTACTGAAAGTCAAGCTACCTCCTCATTTACTTGTTGCCATATTTCAGCCATTGGATTAACGCCTTCAAAGGTAAGACCAGTGATGTGGTTATGTTCGAGCAAATTACCGATCCCCTCCGTCCGTTTTCTTTTTTTTTTTTTTATCAATTATCTCAGCTGCTATTTTTGTCTTCGATCATGCAAATCACACCCTCAAGAAAATGAAAAGTTCACGTGTACAATGGGTCAGTTTTTACGCACAGATAGCTTACTGTTTAAAGACAGAAGCTTTAGTTGTACGCACAATCTTATTGATCTCGTGATGCAAATCCTAACGAACCAAAAGGGATGAACACTGAAGCCTGACGTTTTCGGATAAACAAAGTAAGATGTGTCATTTTTGGATGCTCAAATCCATCATTAGTTAGAAAAGTGTGACGTGCCAGTTTTTTAGTATTTTTGGCGTCGATCATGCAAATCACACCCGCAAGAAAATGAAAAGTTCACGAAGACAATGAGTCCATTATCACGCAAAGATAACTTAGCGTTAAAAAAGAAACTTAGGATCGATCTTGTGATGAAAATCAAACCTTTCAAAGGGATAAACACTAAAAGCCTGACATTTCATATTAAAAAAAGAATAACGCCTTTCATTTTCCACGTTCAATTACATCGTGTGTGATAAAAGTTTGACGTACAAAACCGAAATACTGTGTTCTTATTGACTGAGTGGTAGGGCCGGAAGGAAAATTATTTGGCTCGGGGTCATGACCTATGGACCGAGCGCAGCGAGGATCAAGCTTCATCACTCAGAGCCAAACATTTTCTCCACTGGCCCCACTAAATTCGGTCAATAAGCATTTTATCACATGACCGCTGACCGTTTTCAACGTTAATGGGAAGCGATAGACGGGCATACGAACGCACAAAAAATATGCAATTTTATTTCGAGTAGCCTAGAGCGGGAGGGGAATAACCGAAAACACACGTGATCTAGATACCTAAAACGCCGTGACAGCGGAAGTTCGGAAGGTTGAGAAAAGTGCAGAGTGTAATTCATTATTTTTGTTGTTTCATTTTGAAAGCATCAGCCACATTGTCAACATCTTGGTAAGTGCGGTTGAAAATCTTTCCTATTCACTCGGTTTTTCTCAGCCTTAGTCATTTAGTAACTGTAGAGAGGTAAGGCTCTCATGGCAAAGCCCAGTAGCTGCTTTTTCGAGCTTTGTTTTTGCAATATGTAGTTATGTCTCGTTTCGAGCGTTAGCCCTTCATTAAAGCGGTTGATGGCGCGATTGAATCGCCAATTATCCAGCGGTCTTCTCAAATCTCTGTAGCTTTATACCGTTTAATTTATCCTCATTAACTAATGTTATTGAGTATCGTTCAATTTGAGAAATTGATAATCATAAACTAAAATCAGACCTTTATTTATGTTGTGGACTGTCCCTCGCTGAAGGAAATCCGTGGTGGTTGATCACGTGGTTTTCCAGTGCCGGGCTATGACTCTACATCAGCTATCAACTTGAATCTGTTTAGGAGGGTTGAACGAACGATTCAGAGATCGCGCTAGATTCGAGATGCCATATTTCTACTTGTACACAAGCGTTTCATTGTCGAAATACCCTTCACTTAAACCTTTGGATGCTAACGGCGGGTTCTGCGGTACATATTTTTCTAAAGCCGTAATCTGTTTCTTTTTTTTCCGTTTAAGCCCTAGAGTCTCGTACAGGAAGATAAGTTGTGAGACTGCGCGCTCACGAAGAGAGATGTTTTAATTTTCTCAGAGGAGTGAAACTTTCTTAAATTTACCATTATTGCATTCATAGTATAAGCGTATCTTACCGTTGAACGGATGCTTTATATCTCCACCGTTAAATTTCTTCCTTCAAACCGTTAAGGTTTTATACATTATTTTTCAATCTCAGTAGTTAAGATATTGTTAGGCATTGTTTAATTTGAGAAACTGATGGTTTCAACAACACGTGATCAAAAACTAAAACCAATCCCATATAAAGATATATTCATAATGCAGAATGTCATTTACTGATCAGTGTCAGCAAAGGTGGTCCAAGTTCACGTCTCGAGAAAAAGCAAACGATTAATTCATGAAAGCGTCACGGGTTGTGTGACTTATGTGTTAAGTTATGAGCGTTGAACACGTTATTAAGAATAGAATGGGGAGCGAAATATGGTGGACTTATCACGAGAAATATTTCGAGAAATCAACATTTAACACGTAAAATCAATAAAAGTACACACATCTTATGTGTCCATATTAGTTTCTGGCGATTTCTGCCGTTTTAAGCTTACTTTGCCATTACTGTTATTCCCATCCCCACAGTGACACCTCGCATTAATCGAGCGTCCCAATCAACCAAGCAGACAGCTATCCCCGTGATAGGTCTGCAATTCCTGATCCATAATAGGAATGCACGGTAGAAGCGGCACCAGGATCGTGCATGCTATACCACTGGAAATACCACAGAAACCTTTTTCCAGCCGCTCGAAAATTGTGAAAATTATGGAGAACGAGTTGTCACAGGAAGAAAAATTATGAAATAACATAATGAACATCACTTGACGATGTGCGTGCTCAAGGAATTGGCTGAACTAATAGAAATTTTATTGTCCTTTACAATGAATTTCCGGTGACTAAATAGACATTAACATCAACATAACTGTAAGGGGGTAGATTAGGGGTAATTCGGCCAAATCTTACAGGCTTTACTTTTTATCCAGAAGTTTAGTGACATCACCTTGGAAAGGTAAATGCAATCGACGTTAGGGCATCATGTGGACAATTATATTTACTATTTCATATTTAATATTTCAGGGACATTCATCTGATAAATGCGCTCATTGCTTTTAAAATGAACAATCTTTGCAAATGTTGCCATATTCCCGAATGTCAATAACTTACATCTGTGATTATCTCGGTAATGAACCAAAAGAACGGTGTTTCAATAAAATCGAGCGAGGGAATTTCCAGTACAAACATTTTGGACGGTACATTTTTTAGACTGTCGAATAGTTCTCGAGAAAACTAGAGCAATTTTCTCATTAATCATTCTTGTATTATTCATGAATAAGAAATAAAATACAGTGATCCTAAGGGTCTGCATTGCAAATACGTTTTGACAGCCGGTATAACATAATCAATAAACTCAGAATGGTGAAACTAGAACTTATATTGTAGACTATTACTTTCTGATTTCTTTTGATTTCCATGGATTTTTCATTAGCTGAATTTGCATTTTTTTCTTGTCTTTTTTTGTTTGTTTTTAATCAAAGCGAATAATGCCTCAAAAATAAATCAGCGAGTCAGGCTATGACACATGGTAGGAGTTTGTTTCCTTTGAGAAAAGGTAGCTTCCTTACCTCACAATACATGATATAACCAAGCCTCTTATTCTTCCACCTTCTTCATTGATTGAATCAATGAGCTTCATTATCAATTAAGAAGGGGCTCTCTTTTCCCATTTCTTTTCTGTTTCCGGTTTCCTAATTATCTGCCTTAAGAAAGTTAAGACACTGGGAAGAGAAATTTTGTGAGTTTCCTCATGCGATTAGAAAGACCAGAAGTTCTAGTTCGATCACAAATCCTGTTACAAATTCTTAGTAACAATGAAACTTTTTGAAACGACCTCTAAGCTTGACATCAAATAATTTTCAAATATGAATGTAGTTTAAGTCAGGCACAACTGTCTATCACTTAAGTAAAATGTGAACATAGATAGAAAAAACTGAATATTACAACAAAAACTCCTAGAAATTAATTTTTTAAAGCCATTCTCATTTGGTATCCATTTGTTTATAACCTGTATGAGCTTTCTTAACATTGATTTATTATATTCCAATTGTAACTGTTTTAAAACTACAATTAATTCCATTATCATTCCTTTAAGCCCATTTGCGGATATTCTTTAAGTTCTCTTTGAAGTTTGTAAGATTTTTCATTAATCTTCAGACTGCTCTAACATAGAGGATGTACATAATAAATTTGTGGCTTTTAACGTTCACTCACAAAAAGACGAAAGACAGAAATCGGTAAGAATATGATTCAACCTAAGGGCAAAATGTTTCTTTTACATCACGTGACGAGATCAAGGAAGCAAAAAAACCGAGGTCAAAGTATAATATATAGGTTATTGATGGTATAATATATAGATTATTGATGATATAATATATAGATTATTGATGGGCTACTACTATTTTGCATAATTATGGGGCTACGCTCTGCGAGCTCCGCTACTATTTACGACAGTGATCCAGTGAGTTAAGTCTAGTTTCTACGGTTCGCTTACCTGCGAGTTAACAAAGTTGATGCACTTCAACACAGAAGCTGAGTCAGTCCAGTAGTAAACTTAGTCTGCTGTCATTTCCAATTCTTCTCGAATAATTCTGGAGAGCCTTACGCAGATAACACTGACTGTCAGTTCCAATATTGGAATTGAAATTTCATGTATGGGACTTGCTTTTTCCATGACAAATGCATAGTGAACTTGGTTAATGACATTTTTCAAACGGAAGTAAACGACGGCTGAAATTCATTACGATGGCCAATTTACATTGTCAACTCAGTTGGTAAAGCCAAATAGTTTTTTAATACCCCACCAAAGTTTCTTCAAAACCTTACCCCGTTGATTAATAATGGTAATTGCACTGAGTAGAGTGCAATTTGGGCTGAAATCATACGTCTGATTTCAAAATCGAACAAGCGCGCAGCGCAAGTTCGATTTTAAATCACAAGTATGATTTCAGACCAAAATTGCACGACACGAGGTTCAATTACCACTTTATTACATCCATTTTGAAATCGCCCAAATGCAGGACATGGTCAGTTCAAATATTTTGTTGATGCAGTACTGAGCCGGTCTGAAATTAAATTCATGTCCATTTTTGGGGGGGGGGGGGGGGAATGTAAGAGTTAAAAAAAAAAAGTTGCAAAATTTGCCACATGATACTCCTTGTCTTTCATTTTCCTGCAATTTGATCGGTTACTTTAAAAGCCTTAAAATCTGATTGGTTGTTATGTTTTTAGTGTAGCCTTCTCATTGGCTGGGAAAAAGATGCGATTTAAAGCAAAAAATGGTGCGATTCGTGAATAAATCGCATCAATTAGAGCCAATCAGATTACAGGGACCACCAGTGATTTCAAAATGGGTGTAATAAATGTTGTTTATAGAAACTATGCATGTGGAAAGTTCTCATTGCAAAAGTTAAGATAAAGTCTGTCAGTTTTTTTTATCTTTGTCCAATGACTTTAAAGTCATGTAATGTTCTGCAAAAATCATAACTTGAGTAAAATGAAAGGTGACCAACCGACTTCTTCACCTTTTCTTTTTTTTGTTTTTAAGTGGATATTGGGAATTCTAACACTTTCAGCTTGTTACAAATAGTTTCCGGGTGTAATCGACCCAGACCGTTTTTGTAACTTAACATGTGTGCTCCTGTTTGAAGTGACTCGTTATTAATCCAGATTATCGACCATTTAGTACTGTGTCACTAAAAATAATGTTTCCCTGATAACAGGAGAGGATTGCAATGGAAACCTAACAGCAGAAGCCATGACACCTTTCATCAGCATTGCCTTACTTGTTGCCCTATTCTTGCTCAACTCAGATCGCATTCAGAAAGCCATTGAGATATGCAGCGAATGTTTGATTTTGCTAAATGGCACCGATCAAAACAGCAAAGACCAATTTGATTCAGCACTGCTACAATCTTACAGCGACATCTATAACATTCTTTTCAGCGCTTATTGTCATATCTCTGACTACATAAGTGCGGAAAGATACGGGAGGAAACTGTTTGACTTATACAGCGAGTTTACAATTATGCTTTATAAACTTGGCGAAAGTCTAAAAGCAAAGGAATATGTTGAGAGGGCCCTTGCCATAACAACCAAAATTGGCGACAGAAGCGGAGAAGCATCATGTTATGGAAACCTAGGTACTGTGTTTAAGTCGCTTGGCCAATACGACAAGGCTAAAGAGTATCTCCAAAAAGCGCTTGTCATAAGAACTGAAATTGGCGACAGAGAAGGGAAGGCAATTGACTACGGAAACCTAGGTACTGTGTTTTATTCGCTTGGCCAATACGACAAGGCTGAAGAGTATCTCCAAAAAGCGCTTGTCATCACAACTGAAATTGGCGACAGAAAAGGGGAGGCAACTAACTACGGAAACCTAGGTACTGTGTTTGAGTTGCTTGGCCAATACAACAAGGCTGAAGAGTATCTCCAAAAAGCACTTGTCATCACAACTGAAATTGGCGACAGAGGAGGGGAAGCATCATGTTATGGAAACCTTGGTACTGTGTTTCTGTCCGTTGGCCAATACGACAAGGCTGAAGAGTATCTCCAAAAAGCGCTTGTCATCAGAACTGAAATTGGCGACAGAAAAGGGGAGGCAACTGACTACGGAAACCTAGGTACTGTGTTTCTGTCGGTTGGCCAATACGACAACGCTGAAGAGTATCTCCAAAAAGCGCTTGTCATCGCAACTGAAATTGGCGACAGAGGAGGGGAAGCATCACGTTATGGAAACCTAGGTAGTGTGTTTCTGTCCGTTGGCCAATACGACAAGGCTGAAGAGTATCTCCAAAAAGCGCTTGTCATCACAACTGAAATTGGCGACAGACAAGGGGAGGCAACTGCCTACGGCAACCTAGGTACTGTGTTTAAGTCGCTTGGCCAGTACGACAAGGCTGAAGAGTATCTCCAAAAAGCGCTTGTCATCACAACTGAAATTGGCGACAGACAAGGGGAGGCAACTGCCTACGGCAACCTAGGTACTGTGTTTGAGTTGCTTGGCCAATACAACAAGGCTGAAGAGTATCTCCAAAAAGCACTTGTCATCACAACTGAAATTGGCCACAGAGGAGGGGAAGCATCATGTTATGGAAACCTTGGTACTGTGTTTCTGTCCGTTGGCCAATACGACAAGGCTGAAGAGTATCTCCAAAAAGCACTTGTCATCAGAACTGAAATTGGCGACAGAGAAGGGGAGGCAACTAACTACGGAAACCTAGGTTCTGTGTTTAGGTCGCTTGGCCAATACGACAAGGCTGAAGAATATCACCAAAAAGCACTTGTCATCACAACTGAAATTGGCGACAGAGGAGGGGAAGCATCATGTTATGGAAACCTAGGTAATGTGTTTCTGTCCGTTGGCCAATACGACAAGGCTGAAGAGTATCTCCAAAAAGCGTTTGTTATCAGAACTGAAATTGGCGACAGAAAAGGGGAAGCATCATGTTATGTAAACCTAGGTAATGTGTTTCTGTCCGTTGGCCAATACGACAAGGCTGAAGAGTATTTCCAAAAAGCGCTTGTCATCACAACTGAAATTGGCGACAGAAAAGGGGAAGCATCATGTTACGGAAACCTGGGTACTGTGTTTGAGTTGCTTGGCCAATACAACAAGGCTGAAGAGTATCACCAAAAAGCGCTTGTCATCACAACTGAAATTGGCGACAGAGGAGGGGAAGCATCATGTTATGGAAACCTAGGTACTGTGTTTACTTCGCTTGGCCAATACGACAAGGCTGAAGAGTATCTCCAAAAAGCGCTTGTCATCACAACTGAAATTGGCGACAGAAAAGGGGAGGCAACTGACTACAGCAACCTAGGTACTGTGTTTAAGTTGCTTGGCCAATAAGACAAGGCTGAAGAGTATCTTCAAAAAGCACTTGTCATCGCAACTGAAACTGGCGACAGAGGAGGGGAAGCATCATTTTATGGAAACCTAGGTACTGTGTTTAAGTCGCTTGGCCAATACGACAAGGCTGAAGAGTATCTCCAAAAAGCGCTTGTCATCACAACTGAAATTGGCGACAGAAAAGGGGAGGCAACTAGCTATGGAAGCCTAGGTACTGTGTTTAAGTCGCTTGGCCAATACGACAAGGCTAAAGTGTATTTCCAAAAAGCACTTGCCATCGCAACTGAAATTGGTAATAAGGAAGGGGAAGCAGCAGCTCTTGGAAAACTTGGAATTGTGTTTAAAACTGTTGGTGATTTTGAAGCTTCGGAAGTATGCTTGGAGAAAGCTTTATTCATATCCAGAGATATTGGAGATAGAAGAAGAGAGTTTGAAATCCTTGCATGTTACGCCGTTTTGTATTTATATCAATATAAAATCAAAGACTCCTTTTCGTGTCTTCATCTGTGCATTGAAAAGTATGAGGAGCTGAGATATTTCTTGGGTGCCAATGATCAGTTCAAAACATCACTTCTGGAGGACACAGGAATATATCCCTACAAGCTGCTTTGTACTTTGCTTTGTGACACCGGAAATGTTCGGGATGCTCTTTATGTTGAGGAGTTGGGTCGAGCTAGAGGCCTATCAGACTTAATGGCAGAGAAGTACTCGGTTGAAACGCACATCTCTACTAATCCACAATCTTGGTTTGGCATTGAGAACATTTTAAGAAAGAAAAATAACTGCACTTGTCTGTACATTTCTTATTTTCAGAATCGTCTGCATTTGTGGATCTTGAAAACAAGTGGAGTCCTTCACTGTAGAGGAGTATCACCGGAGAATCTAGTTCAGGCTGGGTTGCCCAAAGATCTGTCTTTGAGTCAATTTTTGGATGATAATTTCCGGAGTCTTGGTATTTTGCCCACTAAAGATTGTGAAGATCGGTCCTTAAATACGATTAAATTGGAACCTCTCTCCCCCGCACAAAAGAGCGCAGCAAGATTGCGACTCGTGGAGGAGGACGAGGACGAGGACGAGGACGAGAAAGTGATTTCAAGTCTATCTATTTGTTACAAAATGTTTATTGCCCCCGTTAATGATTTGCTTGAGGAGCCTGAAGTCATTATTGTTCCTGACCGCAGATTGTACAAAGTTCCCTTTGCTGCCCTGAGTGAAAAGGAGGGAGCCGAATACTTGTCAGAGACTCATAAGATCCGTATCATTCCTTCGTTGACAACACTCAAGAACATTCAAGATAGTCCAGAGGACTATCACAGCAACACTGGTGCCTTGGTAATAGGCAATCCCAAGGTTAATTGGCTGCAACCATTGCCAGGTGCAAGAAAGGAAGCGGAGATGGTCGGACGATTGGTGGGTGTTCCGCCTCTAGTTGAAGAGAAAGCAACGAAGCAGGCGGTACTTGAGCGGATAAGTTCAGTGAGCCTGATACATTTTGCTGCCCATGGTAACGCGGAAAGAGGAGAAATTGCACTCTCCCCCATTCCTACTCCCAACAGTCAAAACGCTACCCCACCGAAGGAAGCTTACATGTTGACGATAGCTGATGTCTCACGAGTGAAAGTCAGAGCTAAACTGGTGGTACTTAGCTGCTGTCACAGTGGAAGTGGAGAGATAAAAGCCGAGGGAGTTATAGGAATTGCCCGTGCGTTCTTAGGATCCGGTGCTCGCTCGGTG